>NW_003306993.1:0-4099 GCF_000142945.1 Phytophthora infestans T30-4
CATGTTAAAGAGAGCGGAATAGCGTGAATTAGACTAGGATAAAGTATGCAAAATGAAGCTGAGGACTTTGTGAAAAAATGCGAAGTTGTTTGCTGTTCTAATTGTATGGGTTTGGAGATGTTTTTGGCTTGGATTAATAACAGGCAGGAAGCGCGAGGAAACGCAGCGAATATGGACGCGTACGCGGAAGGTGACGGCGGAGGAAGCGCGGATATGGAGGTGAAAATGGTGAAGGTGATGGCGCGAGGAAGGTGACGGCGCATGGGTGTGAATATGGAGGTGATGAAAGGTGACGGGAGGAAACGCATGATGTATATGACAAGTTGGTGTCGTACTTAAGCGGAGCGCGCGCTGTGCATGTATGAAGGTGTCGAAGGTGTTCATATTGCCTAAGACGCGTACGTGCACATGTCATGTCGCATAGGAAGCGTAGGTATGGTTGTGCAAGTCGTAAATGGCCACTTTGGTGGTTTAACATTGTTTCCAGGCCGCGTATGCGCAAATATGGGGTGCGGCGGCTATCTGCACTGCTGTGTATGAAGGTGTCGGTCTGTGTGGGGTTCCTATCGGAGAGAATACGTATGCTGCGTTGTAGGAGTGAGCTGCTGGCCACACGTTTGTATTGGAGTGCGCCACACCACCCCCCTTTTTGTTTTGTTACTATATAAAGTGTAGCCATCCACCCAGCCAATTCTGAGGGCCAGAAGGGGTATTGGGGGCCATCGTGTGCAGTCTATGGCCACGTATGTGGACATGTGAGTGTGTAAATGTGTTGTACCAATGTATACGAGTGATAAACACTAATAGGCGTGTCGGTCAAAGTCAAATGTAGACGGCCATCTTAGGCTGAAAGCACCATATCCCGTCTGCTCTGTGAAGTTAAGCAGCCTCAAGCTCGGGTAGTACTCGGGTGGGTGACCACCGGGGAAGTCCGGGTGCTGTCTACTTTTTAGCCCGTTTTGAGCTGTTTACCGACTTTGCGTGTGTTTGCAAACGCAAGATATGATGTCTGGCATGTGCCCACACGACATCTTGGTTTTAGTATGCCTGGCGAGCCACTACACACGAGATCTTGTTTTTTGTATGGTGTTCTTTAATTTGATTATTATGAAGATGAAAGAGAACCGTTAGAACGGGTATGAAGGGTGTTCTAGGGGTGCTTTTCGGTGCTCTTTCACGTGGACATATCGCAGCATGCGACATGTCAGCGGAACACTGTCTAAATTAATAAATACTGTTTTGGCCGATTTCTAAAAGCGTCTATAAAAGGGCATAAGTGCAATGACTCGTCTTTGTAACCCTGCGGCCTAGGCGTAGTTTTTCACGGGGAATCCGAATATCAAAGGTAGATTTATGTACAACATGTACTTTTTTTGCAACATGTACTTTTTATCTACGGGACATAGACATATGTAAAAACACACGGCGGAGCCGTTCCCGCAATCAGAATTTGTCTAACTCTTCTAGATCAAAAGTTATTCAGCGAAATGTGAGACTTTGTTTGGCATGCTCTTTTTTTAGGTGGTTTTTTCCGGTTTTATGTGCCGCCCGGCAGATCTGGCCTGCAGACTTTAGCAGAAAACTTGGCGCATGTGTTCGCACGACCGCTCCCAAAGTTTTACAAGCATATCTCCAGTAGTTGCTTCGCAATGATTTTTTTAGTGACGCCAAAAAACGCCATTTTCGCGGAAAATGGACACCTTGGACGGCCAAAATCACCACTTTTGGCCATGTTTGGCCCTGCACATCCAGGAAGCAAATGAGACTGCTCCGTATAAAAACTGCCCTAGGGGTGCTTTTATGCGCGCATTCCCGTGGTCAAGTCAGATTTTGGCTAAATTCAAATGCCTTGTCTATAAACACTTTTTTCGACCTAAATTTTCACCTGTTTTGTCCCGAAATGATAGCACCCATTCTTTATTTGCCTATATATCGCGAAGGAGGCAACTTTTTTCCTGTTAAGTATAGATAAAAAATTTAATTCGGCGTTTTAGCGCACGAGGAACAAAAGTCTCCATACAAGCTACCCTCGGTTTCTAATGACTTTTTGAGTTAGGGAAGCGTGGATCTTCTTTTTTTCTTGTTTCCAGGACTTCACATGAACTTCCAACTCAACTCGAATTGTCATCCCGGGCCCACCACGCATCGAAACGACACTTTTCTCGGAACTGGCGAATAAAAAATAGGTCACCTTGGGTGCCTGCTCCGACGCCCTCGTCGACGTCTGTGACCGGCCCTTGCTTCGAGGAGCTGGGTCAAGGTGGGTCTGCGAGTCAGCAACCCCCGTGCGGATCAAAGTACCGTCTAAGACGTCCAACATAGAACGTCGGGTGCGTCGTCATTGACTTTGGCAGGTCGATGGTATACGACGCACCATGTCCGGCCAGGACTGCAAATGGCCCGATGAAGCGGTGCTTCGGCTTGTTGCTGCCGACAGAGCTGACAGTGTCAAGAGGTAGGTTCTTCGTGTCTAGCAACACTAAGTCTCCCACCTTAAAATATACTTAAGTTTCCTCTTCCATGTTTGTCGGAGTACTCCTTTTGTTTATCTTGGGCCGCTGCCATGGCATCGCGGACCCTGCTGACAACGCTCAGCTTGGTATCCATAAAGGATTCCACTTGTTTCCGCAGCGAAACTGGTCTCACATCCGAGACCTGGGAGGAAAGGGCTTTCCTAGCCTCTCCCCCACTTAGAACAGAGGAGTCAGTGTCTCCTCGAAGAGTGAGAGGCACTCTGGAATGACGGAAGCCGTTCAAGTAGAACGGCGTGAGCCCCGTGGACGCGTGCACCGCGTTGTTGAGCGCAAACTCAACAACTGGAAGCTGCGTCGACCACGTACGTGGTGCTGCCGCGCACACATGTCCTCGAGCACTCGATTGACGCGCTCTGTCTGGCCGTCTGTATGCGGATGGTCCGCCGCAGGGGACATCTGCAGACGAGTTCTTAGTAAAGGAAACAGCGTTTTCCAAAACGCAGCCGTAAGCCGCAGGTCTCGGTCCGTCTCCGGGAGACCGTGATAGCGGAACACGCCATCGACGAACAACCTTGCGGTTTGTTCGCCCGTAACAGGGACGGGAACCGGAGCAAGATATACCATCTTGCTCAGTCGACACACGAACACTAAAATTCCGGTGTTGCCGTGTCCGTCGAGCATGCCGCTTGGAGTGCTTACCACGGTGAGCGGGATGTCGCTCTCGCGCATCAGGATTTGGTAGTATCCGTCTACCAAATCCAGCGCACTGTACAGTACGCTCCCGGCCACGTTGTTCAACAACACATCCTTTCGTGGAATTGGTGTTTGGGCCGGCCCCGTTGCGTTGTTCAGCTTGTTATAAGCGTGAACCAGACGCCACTTTCCGTTCGGCTTCCGAACGCAGAAAGTTGGCGTCGAGTGCGGGGATTTCGACTCCCGCACCATGCCTGCCTTCGCTTTTGCGGCGAAGAAGGCATCAATGACCTCGCACTGTTCGCGCGAAGAGGCCATTGCCTCGTGACACAATACTTTGTGCCGGGCACGAGATCAATCTCGTGCCGTACGCCTCGATCCGGTGGGAGTTGGGTCGGTGGGTGTTTGTTCACCACGTCCGCATACTCCGTCACCAAAGGATACACCGGATCCTTGGGGTTCTTAAGAATCTTAGAACCCAAGCGCGTCTGACGCTGCTTGTTTAGGTCTTCCAGGACGCTCTCGTCCAAGACAGATGAGGAGTTCAGCTTCTCCTGAGTGGTCTCAGGTCTCATGAGCACCATCTCAGCAATCTCTCCAGCCTTGAGGTTGGCCAGGAAAGACTCAGCCATCATTTCCTCGAGGTTCAGTATCTCTGCAACCTCTGGCAACGGTTCCAAGTGGACACCAGATGCATTGACGGGTAAACCGGTCTCGCCATCGAAGATGTGATAACACTCTTCCACCGGTCCTTGTCGGAGGAGCCCGGGCCCTGGACTCCGAGTTGCTTGAAGCGACGTCGATCGGAACGAAGTTCGGATCCGTCTTGAGGCGGCGGCGGCATCGTTGACGACGGCGACCATGACGTGTAGATTTGCTGCCTACGTCTAGGGAGGTCGTTGTTACGACATTCGAGGCAATCGTGTCCTCGT
>NW_003306994.1:0-4099 GCF_000142945.1 Phytophthora infestans T30-4
CATTCTTCACGGTGCCGATACGTTGGTTGATCCGTATGAGGATCTCCTCATTACTAACGTCGTCAACTGCCTTCCGCAGCTCGTAGAGACAGATCACCTCCAGCAACTTCCGGTGAATCGACGATTTTACGGGCTTCATCGCAGTCTCGGGTCGCTCCTTGCTCTCGAGACAACGCTGTCGGATGGTCTCTTCGTACTGGTCACGTGCTTGCTTCTACTTGACCAACGCGTTGTGGCTCCAATCTTCAAGCCAAGGTGCCTTGATAAACTCGAAAACTGGTTGGTGCGCCGAATGCATCACCGCGTCGCCATCCGCTTCATATTGCTGTGCGCTGCTTGCCATGCTAGCGGTCCCTGAGGACTAAAGTATACTTTGTGGTAGTTTCCGCTTTGCTGGGAATGCTAGTGTGCTATTGCTTGCAAGTTCAGAAGTGAGCTTCCTTTGGCTCGACTCCTATCGCTGTGTTCACTAGACTACCTACTCGTATTGTAGCCAACCGTCTTGAAACAGCCTTGAGCGTCGAGCACCAGTAATGCAGTAGCTGCAACTTGATAGGCATGATGTCCTTTCGAGATGGTGTTCTTGATTCCAGATAGTCTGCATGCCATTACTGCATGCCACGCAAATACCTACACCCGGAGGGTCCTAAAGTCATGCGTCGTGGTTCGGACGACGTGTCTGACTCATCCTCAGCGGCAGATTCGTAGTTCGAGGACGCAGCTTGGCTGATCCTCGGCGACGACACCGGATCCATAGTGTGCGACCTTTCTCCGGTGATGGACCTAACTCTGGCAAAGAGGTCCCGCGTCGCGGATACTATGAGATCCAGGTCTAGCTCGAAGATATCCTCTGCGTCGAACGCACCAGCTACGATGCCTGACTCCGTAAGCAAACGTAATAGATCTTTGACTGCCACCAACTTGTTCGCCGTTTTCGTTGGTGCTCTTACCGGCTCCCTTGGATCGTTGGTGGCGATACACAAACTCGAGATCCTTGTCGGACCAGCTTGACCTGGATCCAGCTTGGTCTTCTTCCGACTCTGGAGCTTGCATCTTCTTCCGCGTAGTCTTACTCGTTTTCGTCTTCTTTCTCGTTTCTTCGACTAGCGGGCTTGGGTTTAGGTACAGTGTTGGCTTAACCGGTGAATCTGCAAATGCATACCGTTTCGCCTTCACTTTTCCTTGTTTTGTTAGCGGATCTTGACTTGCGTCAAGATACGCAGGGGTCCCCGAGGGGACCTGGGGAGGATAGAGAGGTTTTTCTTCTAGATCCGGATCCCGGATCCACCTCTCTTCCGCCGACAGAGCTCCTCCCAAAACTCCATCGATCCGCGGATCTTGTTTCATTCAGCAGCGTCTTCGTCGATCCGACTTCCGACGACGCCTCTTCCCCTGGCTCAATCTTCACTTGAGCATCTTCTTGGCACTCACGGTGAAATCCCGAGTCACCAAAAGATCCGGGCACGCGCACCATTGTGGTGTAGCGGGATCAGCAAAATCTGCGAGATTGCCAGATCCAACTTACCAACTGCGCCCAGACACCGACTAACGGAGGGGGTCCCCCGATGATCCGTGTTCTGCTGAACTTTCCTCACCTTGTGTACCCGTCGGTAGGGCGGGATCTTTCTCTCTCGGTAACTTCCGAAGAGTTCAAGTGGTGAAGCTTGAGTGTCTTGGCGAGACGTGGGGATGGGGTGGAGCAGCAGTGGAAAATCTTCACTCTGCGTCCGTGGATTGTTCCGAATCCTAAGCGAATATTCGAGCTTATGGATCCGGGGCCTAGATCGTGGATCTGGCCGTAGGGTTGCCTTGCGGGTGTGTCCCTTGCCTTTGCGCTCCTTTGCGTCGTACTTGCCGCCTCCTGTGACGGGATCTTGAGAGTTGAGAGCCTAAAGGGTATAACCGACCAAGTAGTAAATTCGGTTAACCTGTCGGATCTGCACGTGTATCGGAAAGCTACTAGGTTGTAGGAACTGGCCAATGTATTATCCAGTTATCACTACCAACACTAGATTCGCAATTCCCAACCTTCTCCGAGCTCGTACGGCCAATGTAGTTCCGATTCTTGAGGGCAGGAAGGCACTTGCGTGATACTGTGCAATTAGAAGTCTGTATTGATACTTAAGCCTATACCTGCCTGGATTTCTACCTTCTATGTCTTTTACTTGTTAAATCCTTTACCAGGCTCGGCTGCATGTCGCTTCTTTCCTTGACCCATCATCCCAGCTGTATTATCTTCAGATCCACCGGATCCATGGCGTAATCATTATGGTCCCCCTATTATGGGTACACTCATCCGGATCCAGGTCGCTTGGATCCACTTCACTGTCTGTGTATGATCGTCATGGATCCTAGCTCTCCTACCCTCCAACATCGTTCCGCGATCGTCTGAGATCTCCATTGTCCCACGAAAGTTTGCGATCCACTGCATCCATCATTCCTGGATCCTGGATCCAGGTCGTTCTATGCGGGATCCTCCCTCCTTGAATCCGAACTCGGAAGTATGGGATCCGGGACACCTCGCGGTGGATGTTAACTTCTTGTTAGCCGTGGTTACTAGATCCACCTTCAGATGGCACCTACCATCATTCCTTCATAGGATCCACACTCGATCCACCCGTACATAGTATATCCCATATCCACCTAAGTGGATCCAGGTAAGGGTGGATCCGAGATAAGTCTTGGTGGATCTTGCCTTCCCGTACATCACTCATACCAGATCCATCGTCGTTTCACACGTGGTGCTGCTCGCCATGGGTAATCCACCACAGGCAACTTGCATCCGCGCCGGACGATCCAAATTCTCTCTAATCACTTGAAGTTGTCACTGATTCGGGATAGTGACCCCGCGCTAGGTCCAGTCTCTTATTTCTCAGAAAGCACTTCACCACAATCGCCTCCTGTACGTTGTCGGCGCTGCACAACAGCGTTCACGGCGTGCACTACCAGCATCCACAACCGCTTCCCCATCTTCGTGACACATGTTTCCCACCAAGCGTACCAGCAAATCGCCGAGCAAGGCCCCATCCACCACTCCTCCGGTCAGCCCTTCTTCAATGTCACCCACCGATCTGCGGGCTCATTCCGATCGGGTGCAAACCTTGATGTGGTGTAGTGATTTCTCCGTAGTTGCGGATTATCACCCGTCGACAAAGACGTGACCCTGGCCAAGATGTTCAAGCAACGAACCCTCGGTCATGTGATGTACGGAGACGCCAAGGTGCAAGGGACTCGACGGCGTCACTCTCGAGCTTTTCAACGAGTATTGGATATGGCCATATGTCACTGAATCCAGGCTGTCCTTATTATTAATAATGGACTGGCCGGATTCGCATTCAGCGGACCATCTACGGTACGAAGCCTCAGTGGCGGTTGGGATGAGTTCGCGGAAGACTCAGCGACCCTTGGAAGGCACGTTCGCCGTCTGGGACAGGGCGCGGACCGTTAAAGATGCTCATGCGACAGTGCAGACGACGCTTGGCATGCAAGAAGATCCATAACGGATCATTGTTCACTTGATATTTGTATACTTGATTAGGACTTCTTATTAGGAATAGACCCGAAAGGGTAAGCTTAAATATAGAACAGAATTTCCACTCAAGCACACAGAGCGACGTCCGGCTTCAAGGTAAGCGTCAGGTCAAGCTTGTTTGAGTGTGTTATGCCTGTCGGTGAACTCGAAGCTCTGTAGCGAGGGTTCATCCGGCAAGGCCAAAACACGTTGTGTATTGGCCGATTATTATCGGGAGGTTTTACGTGACGGCTTATTGTTGCCTATTTGCACGACTGGGAGTGCTTGAATTGCCTCCCTTTTATTCTTCCAGCCGAGTGTTGAACACTCGGTGATCTCGTAAAAGGCTTACCCGTGCCTGGTACCCTTCCGCTGTTGGGACCACGAGGATTCAAAACACACTGCTAGCTTTGCTCATGCTAGTAGCGTGTTCATATTTTTACTGGTTGGCCTATATAAGTAGTTTGCAAGGTCCAGTTTGTCCCGGTGCAAGGGCAGAACTGGGGTCTTCAGGTCCGCTCGAGCGATCGTCTACTATCCTAGTAGACATATTGTTGTGGGAACGTCCTAACTGCATTTGTAGCTAGA
>NW_003306995.1:0-4102 GCF_000142945.1 Phytophthora infestans T30-4
GCTCTGCAGGGCCTCCATCCCGAAGATGCCTGCCATCTTCCGAACCGACTCGAACTGAGAGTCGTTCATATGGGAGAAGTCGTTCCTATCCATGGCAACGAACTTCGGAGGTTCAGGTAGTCTACCCGCGATGGCGTGGATTGACCAACAAGTGCTACCAAGTGTGACGGGGTCACACAGCACCTTGCGCTAGAGGAAGTTATCTTCCGAGAGTATACAAACTCTCAGTGAACGGCAGTTCACAGGTCCCCTCTTCAATTAAAGAGAGCGAAGTGACCTAAATAAGGTAGATTGTAAACTGAGTATATTTATAGGTAGGTTAAGTTTGAGGTTAATACAAACTATCAGTTACCTATAGAAATGCAATGTCATTTAACCAATGGTTGGTTTTGAATGACCTTGGTACCTTGTACCAAATATCCCGGAGTATGACATGTCATACTCCTGAAGTGTGAAGTGTCACACTTCATGTAACCAGGGTACACTTAGTGCTACGTACCCCGTTACACTTTCCTTGCTGCAGCTCTGGATGCACTGTAGCTTCGATCCAACGTCCGAGTTAAGCTAAATGATGTCGTTCTTAAAATATGTGGTGTCGCCTTCAATATCTGAGGTTGCCGATACTGATTGTTGTTATTGGCGTCGAATGCGTGGTCATTAGTCTTCACTGTGCTGCTAGAAGTGCCCGAATTCGAATCATCGATATGCAGGCTGCTTGGTATTTGTGGACGGGGTGTCAGAAAGCGCAGGATAAATGTGAATTTTGTTGTATGAGCTTGTTGCTTCCGAGGTCATCCAATTGGTCGCTTTGCTTGCACTCCTACAGCTACTTCTCTCTTCGTACTTCTTGCACCTTTGTAAGCGTCACTACACCGTTGCCCGTCCAAACTGAGAATAATCTCAAACAAAGTGGACAACATGTTTTTATTAATTGCACTTTTCTTCTTTCGTGATTAAAAGCACCAATGAATCCGAGATCGTTCTCATTCAAAAAGAGACGATCTACTGTACTGACCTAGATACCGTAGACCATGTCGTTCATCTTCTCCACCGCATTCACCGCATCTCAACAGTGCAACTCCATATTCGCCACCAACGTGGGGGTGATGCACTTGATACTCGCTTCAGCCGCCTTCTCCAAGAAGCGCATGGTACGCTCCTTAATTGTCAAAAGGTTGCCGTCATCATCCGCCATGTTGCTTCGATCACAAATCTCCTCGCGATACAAAGCAAGATACGCCTTGATCCGTGCTTTTAGGACGGAGAAACAGCCCTCGATGGGGTTGCACATCGGAGAGTAGGGGCCGAGGCGTAGTAGCTTCAGGTCGGCGTGCTCTTCCACCCGCTCTTCTGTTTGGCGATGTGCAGGAGCGTTATCCAGGTCGGAGAACTCCGCCTCGACGACCTCATGGAGTTTCTTGTAGCGATCCTATCGCCGGAGCCGACAATGCCGCTGGTGTTGGTGCTGGGAGACGAGTCGTCGGGTGTTGGCGTCTGCGTCGCGTGGAGGCAAATTGCCGAATGAGGCGGAAAATTGACAGACTGGTTGCCGCCTCCGTCTCTCTGGCGTTTCTCGAGAACCTCGCCGTTGGTTGTCGACTGCCCTCTCCGAGGTGGCGACTGTGACCGATTGATGGGCAATGACCACGCAGTTGGAGGAACGGTACGCGGCGGAGTCGGACGTGTCTTCTTCTCATTTGTGAAAGTTCTTCACAAGGAATGGGGGTTCAAGCAAGCCTCGTCCTGGAATACGCGCGGTGGGAGCTATGGCCAGTATACACCAGCGTGATCGTCGCCTGGGTGCTGACGTCTCCCATTAGGAGCGTCGGGTGGGTGTTCCTGACGCAGGTTTGGCGCGTTCTATCCATGAACCTCGAAATCTGTGGAGAGTGTGCCTCTTCTTACCGACACACTCTGCAAGACCGTGAATTCCGCCAGCTACGCGGTTCGGTGTACGCTTTCGCGGCGTGGAGCGTTTTCTTTAACGCACCTACCTGGGTCCTTCAGGACGAGGATGCGAGATACGGTGCTTACGGGAGGATGCTCCGCAGTTGGTGGATGGCATGCAAGGTCACCTTCGCCGAGTACCTACCTAACGTGCTCGTGGACACCAAGGACTCCGCGAAGCGTTACTGGAACGCTTCATGGGAAGCCAGCCGGGCTACTCTACTTCGTTGTTATGGCGTCGGCGAGTTCGTCTGCTGGGTCGCGTTGCTGTGCCTATCGTTGTTGCTGTTCGTACCTATTAACCTCTACGACCTAGTGGAGTTCGTCCTACAAGGACCTATCGGTGTCGCCATCGGACTTATGCTGCTAGTGACGTACGACTACTGTTACGAATGGACTCGCTGGGACCTGCTAGGGCCTCTTATCGTCGTAGTGACCGGTGTGATTTCGCACGCACTACGTCTGTGCGAAGGGGATAACCCGCTGCTTTCGATGGCTCCCCAGAGTGGGGTCAGTCAAGCTTTGGCTAACACCCAACTGAACGCTTCGAAGCGTAGGCGTGCCGAGGCTCTCTGCTTGGAACGCTTGCGGTACAAGGATGGTATCGAAGTGTTACACGACTTTCAAGCGGCGGAAGAAGATGCCCCTACTACGGAAGCGTTCCTGGGTAACTCCTATGGAACCGAGCAATCGCCGGACCATCCTATCGACCTTTCGGGTGCGCCCGAAACAATGGCTCGCCTGCGCCGCCAGCGTTGGCCATCCGTTCGCCGAGGACGGCAAACTCCAAGTCGGGGAGTATGTCCCGTACCCGGGAATGTAGGCGTCGTGCCAGGCGCTGGCGGGCCAGCTTTTGTGACAAGGGACCTCGGCGAAGGTCAACGAGCTGCGACGGCGGGAGGCTGGTTCCCGTTGACCCCGCAAGCTCCCACGTATCTCGCACAGGAGACTGGTGAAGTTATGGTGTGATTGTATTGGAACGCTACGATGGAGTACTGGAACTGTGTGCGAGTTCCCTCCTATCGTCTTACGTGGCTGGGGACAAGGCCGGATGCGCAAGGGGGACCGCGTCTTGGACCTTCCTGTCGCCGCACGAGGACGGATGTCATGGAGAAGGACTCTTTTGATCAAGATTAACTTAAGCGGTGTCGTGTATAGGAAAGCGAGTTGGCGGTAGGCCCTCGTTCATTAGTCTCAGTCTTACATTTACTACCTCTTGCCTAAGCTGAGTGAGAGAAATAAACAAGAAGCTTTTTGGTGTATTAAGTTATCTTGTGCTACCGCTCCTGCCACTACTCGAGACCGTACTCCCTAAACAGCCGCGGACTACCCGACCCTAGAGGTGGTGTACGACATAACGACATACATGTACAGAAGTCCCCCTGAATACGCGTAGCTAGTACTTCATATACCCGTTATATCGGATCACATAGATGAGGGTACTTTAGACAAATCACAGAAGAGCTGAGAATTCCCTATGAAAATTAATCAGACGACCCCCTTTCGCGGGACTTCTGTATGACTTACAGTATGTGTTACAATCGATTACGCAATCTAAAAAAAATAATGTATTGTATTAGCTGATACTGAAGCGTTTTAAACATATCATTTTTATCTCAGAAGAAAATACTAGGTAATATTTTGTTTTATTAACTGGTTTACCAGGTGATATTATCACTAAATTAACTTCACCGATTTTGGAGTTACCATTATTAATAACCCCTGCTCACAACACTTGGATATGGATAAACTAAGCATAACTTATGCAAAGGGTAGGTGCAGTGCGTCAGGTTATATCCAGCAATTCTTTAAGTAATTTGCTTTCATTTCCAACGTCGGAACGTTATTCCAGAAGAGATAGTCAAGGGTTGACGCAAAGTGTGCATTTGCTTAATCTCAAAATAAAATGAAGACGGTTTTTATATATTTAAAAAAAATTGCCGCACCATTGGTGGTTTCCTAAATCAGCGTCTGGCAACAAGAACTCCCAAAATAAGATCCCGGACGCATTTAAAGTCATTTATGAAGCATGGCTGCACGTAGCGTTTAAGTCGTGTAGATAACACGGCACGTCACGACAGTGTCTTCGCCATGACAGAATGGAACAGTGCAGGAGCGCCGCAAAAAGCAGTTCTTGTTTTTATTAAATTCACTT
>NW_003306996.1:0-4108 GCF_000142945.1 Phytophthora infestans T30-4
TTTTTTCTTTTTTGTATTTGAGCCTCCCCAGCCCCTTATTTTGCCTTCCTGATCCTGAAATCGGTTTGTTATAATTGTAATCTTGGTTGTCGCCTTACGGGTTTACGAGTACCCAAGAGAAGAAGAACAAGAAAAAGACAAGAAACATGGCGAAAGGACAACCGACGGTACCAGTTACGCCTGCCAAGTCTGACGGGGCTCGCAACGAGAGTTCAAGCCCGGCTGCGCGCTTTGCAGCCGCCACCGAGCTTTCAGTGAGCTTCGACGACGAAGCGGACATCGGTCCTGACGCCCACGATTATGAAGATTACGAAGATAAGACGCCGGCTCCAGAGACAGGCGCAGCGACGCCGGAGACGGCCACGCTATCATCGGGGCTGAGCGGGGCGACCAAGTCCCTTTCGAGGAACCTCGCCGACGAGCTCGATGATGTTGCGGGACCGGAACCGGCCTATGATGATTATGACGATGGGACCGAGGGTTTTAAACCTTCGGTGGCGAGTGCAAAGCATTCAGCACTGCTGAAGGCACCTCGCCCACCTATCAAAGGTGATACACCAGCCGCCAAGCGCGTTTTCGACCGCGTACAAGCGCTGATGCAGAATGATGAGTGGATGCAGCTGTTCAAGCCCATCCCCAAGAAAAAGGCCGACTGGCCTGCGCTTGCGCAGGAACTTCAATACCCAGTCAACTCGGTTTCGACTAGCCAAGTTGCCGAGGATTCAGTTTCGCTACTGTTGTCGCTGGGCTTCGAGAACGAGACGTACCCATCGACGATGTCGCTCCAGGATTGGAGTCCACATGAAGCCGGAGCTGCTCTCCAGAAATGGACGAAGAAGCTTCGGAAGGCGTTTGGCGCTGTTAACATCAATGCCGGAAAGCAGCCTGTGAGTCGACCGATGATTCAAGATGAAGATCCGTCTAAGATTCCACAGCCGCCGACGCCCCAACGACTCGTTCGTACTCCTCCGACCAAGCGTGGAGCTGAGCGTGGTGCCTTTGGCACTACCGAAGCTTCACCGTACTTTCAAGACTCGCACATGGTTACGCCACGTTCGGAGAGCCGTATGCAACGTGTTTACGCAAGTAACGAGGGTTCGTTCGGTCGCCGAGGCGGTGCGCGAGCTCCCAAAGGTGGTGCCGGACGTCGTCAAGTCGACAGCGATGGTTCGTCCAGTGACGATAACATTTTGGTGCGTACATTCGACGAGGAAGATCCTCAACTCGAGTTGATGCGTCAGATGAATGAGCTAGCGACGCTGAACGACGTGGACCCAACACCGAGGATTGAAATGGCTTCGCACCGACCGCTGGATCGCATCACGCCGTTCTCAGGCTCTCGCAACAAAAGCGAGAACTGTATGCAGTGGCTCCGTGGGTTCGTCTATGAAATGACTGGAACCCACACAGATGCCGATAAATGGTGCATTCCATTTGTGCTAAGTCTCCGGGACGGAGCCATTAATTGGTTCCGTCAACTTCCGAAGAAGACGAAGCGCAAGTGGAAGCTGCTGAGCGATGCGTTCATCCGCTACTACTGCTCGCAGTTCACGCAGACGGCACTGTCGCGTTACTACTCCGCCAAGCGGGAACGTAATGAACATCTGTGCGACTACATAAACAGGCTGAATTGCTACGCTCGGACCGCCCGTTTACACTTCGAGAAGAGTGGTCGCGACGCGAAAGAACACGTACAGCAGTTCCTGGCAACATGCGACGATGACAAGCTAGCGGAGAGTCTTTACCACGCTCGAGTCGCCGACATTCACGAGCTCGAAGAGATCATCGAAGATGTTCTCAAGGGCAAGGAGAGAATGGCCAAGCGTGACAGTGAGTATCGATACGCGAAGAATCGTGACGCGCGACGCGACGATGGGTACGCCCGCAATAATCGGCGTGATGACCGTCGCCGCGATGACAGCCGCAATAAACCAAGAGTGACACTCATTGAAGCCACGGTGGACGACCTACTAGCTGAATTAGAATGTCGTGAAGCTGCTCAAGGGGGCACCGAGTATTCAAACGAAAATCCGAACGCTTACAACTATGTCCAAGACGAGTACAACGACTTTCAGCCCGATAATACGGATGGTGATTTCTCATTGGATGAAACTGATCGATACCTCGCCGCGGCTAACGAAAATGAGCGCCGTGCAGCTGCTGAAGGCACCTACGCACGTTCAGACAACCGTCAACCGCTTGGAAACACGCCTGATCGCGAGAATGGCTTCAATCAAGATCGCCGAGGTGGTGACCGTGGGTTCAATCAGGACCAACGCGGTCGACGTGACTTCAACCGCGACAACCGACGCCCACAGTACGGACCATGCGCGGTGTGCGGTGACATGAGTCACTCCGCCCACTACTGTAACAAGCGATGCAAGTTCTGCAAACAACTCCACGATGCTGGACAATGCGAACTTTTCCGCAACTTCCAAGACCTTGCCAAATTTGTGCGCACCAAAGGCACGAAGAAGGAACTCCCGCCAGAGCTCAAGGCCGTCGTTCAAGAACGTCATTTAAACTAGGCAGCCCGCCAACTACAACTGGGTTGGTCCCTATCGGGCTGTCACAGCTAACCGAGCCTTCAATGGAAGCAGAGTGTATCTTTGCTTTCATGGGGTAGAGTGAATGGCCTGATAATTACGTAACAGGTGTGAGCGCGACGGAAAATAAAAAGGAGGGGAGTAGAATCCTCGATGGAGGTGTTGGAGAGAGAATGGAGTGTGCTGATGCTGATGAGGGCTCCAGAGAGGGTTCGTTCGGCTTGGTTTCGAGTGCAGCGCGAGACGAGCCCAAGGGTCACTCCAAGATGATGAAGTTGAACCCTGGCGAGAGACAGGGGTGGTGGTCGGCCAAAAAATTCGACCGACGGATCAGAATGAGAGCTGTGGTGCAAGGCGTTGTGAACGACCAGCGAACGAGGATCATCCTCGACACAGGAGCGAACGTTAGTGTGATCACTGACGCCTTTGCCAAGAAGTTGCGGCTCCGAGATGTACCCGATCACGGACGCCGTATTGACATTCAAGGAATCAACGAAGGCAAGGTGTCAACGACGCGACGAGCGTGCGTCAAGATTACGCTCGGATGGGAGATGGTGTACGAGTTCGAGATGTGGGTAATGGCGCATAGTGCAGACGTCGACGTGGTACTCGGGACCGACTTCATGATCCCAGCTGGGATCCGGTTGGACCTGTTTTACGCCGCAGCGCAATTGCCGCACAAAGCTCAAATCCCACTGATCAAGACAAAGAACACGATCGACAGCGAAGAGTACGGCTTCCATGTTAACGCAGGTGTGGTGTAGCGGGATCAGCAAAATCTGCGAGATTGCTGGATCCAACTTACCAACAGCGCCTAGACACCGACTAACGGAGGGGGTTCCCCGATGATCCGTGTTCTGCTGAACTTTCCTCACCTTGTGTACCCGTCGGTAGGGCGGGATCTTGCTCTCTCGGTAACTTCCGAAGAGTTCAAGTGGTGAAGCTTGAGTGTCTTGCCGAGACGTGGGGATGGGGTGGAGCAGCAGTGGAAAATCTTCACTCTGCGTCCGTGGTTGGTTCCGAATCCTAAGCGAATATTCGAGCTTATGGATCCGGGGCCTAGATCGTGGATCTGGCCGAAGGGTTCCCTTGCGGGTGTGTTCCCTTGCCTTTGTAGTTCCTTGGGGTCCGGACTTGCGGCTCCTGTGACCGAGATTTTTGGAGAGTGGAGCCACCCCTACGGGTGTTACCGAACCAGGTAGTTAAATTTCGGTTAAACCGGTGGGATTCTGCACAGGTAAAGGAAAAGCTCACTAGGTTGTAGGATCTGGCCAATGTATTATCCAGTTATCACTACCAACACTAAATTCGCAATTCCCCACCTTCTCCTAGCTCGTACGGCCAATGTAGTTCCGATTCTTGAGGGCAGGAAGGCACTAGCGTGATACTGTGCAAATTGAAGTCTGTATTGATACTTAAGCCTATACCTGCCTGGATTTCTACCTTCTATGTCTTTCACTCGTTAAATCCCTTACCAGGCTCGAAAGCATGTCTCTTCTTCCCTTGACCCATCATCCCAGCTGTATTATCTTCAGATCCACCGGATCCATGACGTAATCATC
>NW_003306997.1:0-4113 GCF_000142945.1 Phytophthora infestans T30-4
TCTTAATTCACTTCCACAGCGTAATCATGTTCATGTTGTTCTTCAAATGCATATACAATTTGTTGTTGCAGTAACGCTCTTCGTCTGTTACCACAGGCTGCATCGCCCTGTGGACAGTTCATACGTGATCCAGTCACGCTAGTCTTCGTCCGCCACTTGCGCCATCTGCAGCCGATTATCGCTCTTCTTGGCTCGCAAATAGTCGTACAGCAGACCTCCACATGACAAGTTTGATGATGGTTCCCAAGCTGTATCTTCATAGCCAACCCACTTGACTTTGAACTCGCGTACAGCACGCTCCGTGCTCGTCGTTAGTGGTGTTCTGTCGTCGAGGATGGCCTCGACTTCATATTCACCGGCAACTTGATCTGGTTCCCAGCTGTCTTCAGGCAGTAGTTCCTCATCGAAGTCGAGTCTTGCTTCATTAGTCGCGTCAAGTACCAACTGAGTGTTCGGTCGACTGTTGAATTCGTTGACAGCCTTAAGTCTTGACACATGCACTACTGAGTAAAAGCGATACCCACTTCGGTCAGGCAGTTTCAGCTCGTACGCAAACTCTTCCACCTTGCGCTTGATCCGAAAAGGTCCATGCCATTGGTGAGCTAATTTCTTCGTCAAGCCCGGTTTGACGCGTTCAATGTACAACCACGCCCGGCTCCCAATCTCGAAAAAAGATCTCGGTGGAGCTCTTGCAGGATCTTCCATCTCTTCCGAAGCTTCTGGAGGGTTCGCCGAGTGTTCGTTTCCACTTGGTTGAGGTACAGCAGCTTTTTCCAGTCGACTCAGGGCCTCATTATGCTTTTTACCCCTTCGCTTTTTTTCTACAGCCTGAAATTCTTTGGCCATAGTGAGGGCGACCTCATGTTGTCGATTGATCTCGCGCCGCCACGCCAGTGCGTCAGACTGCTTGCCGAGTCCTCGTTTGAGTGATGACGACATTGACCGCAACGTCGACTGCGCATCCCAACCATGAACGAGGTAGAACGGCGTTTCCTTCCTCGTAGTGTCTTGAGAAGTATTAATAGCAAATACTAGCTTCTCCGCGATTTCGTCCCAATCCTGCTGTAGAGGGTCTTCCGCGTACACCCGTACGGATCCCATCACCGACTTCACCGAGCGTTCCTGCTGTCCATTAGCCTGTGGCCGATAGCTTAAAGTCGCTCGTGATCTTGACTGCATCATCTCTGCAAATGCTTGGAACACCTCGCTCATGAAGCGTGGGTCGCGGTCGTGCCTTATTAATGATGGGGCTCCGAACCGTCGGTACACACATTCTTCGAACACTTGGGCAACACTCAGTGCAGTCGTATCTGACATAGCCTTGGCAATAACGAATCCCGTGAACGAGCACTGAAATAGGAGCAACGCCGTGTTGCCCCTACGAGATTTCGGTAGTGGGATCACAAAATCCATCGAGACGATCTGGAAAGGTCGTTCGGCTAGCACGTTACCAGGTGAGTATCCACGAAGCTGTGGACGGCTTTTACTCGAGATGCAATCTGGACATGACTTCACATGCTTCTCCACGTCAGCGTACAAGCCGATCCAATAATAATCGGACTTAACACGTTGGAACGTTCTCACCACACCTTGATGTCCTCCTTCCAGCGAGTCGTGACAATTCTGCAAGACCTCTTGAATCATCGTTGTTGGTACCACAAGCCGCAGCTTGGTCTCCTCTTGCCAACCGTAGTCGTACCGACGATTCAATCCAAGATAGTGAAGCACGCCGTCTTCAGACAATTACAAAACGGTTCAGCAATATCTTCCAGGCATCTCGAAGCCTCTTTGTAAACTCAGCTCTCTCTGCTTGGCCCTGAAGCACCTTCTTGAATGTTTAAAACCACTCTCTGCTCCTCGCTCTCTGTGCCACACCAGTATCCGCTCTCGCGCTCGCTTCCCGCTGTTATCGTCTAACCGCGCAATACTAACATCTCTCCGCCATCGCCCTAAAATGCCGATGGTACAGTCTTGTGAGGATGGTCTGGCAAATCTTCGCCGATTGAATCTTCGGTGGACGTCTCTCGTCGTTCTTCATGCTCCTCTTGAGCTTTTGAGACATCCTCCGAGTGTTCATCTGCAAACCTGACGCGTTTCTTGGCTTTCGTCTGTCGCCGAGTCATCACTGCTATATTACCATAATCGCACTTTGGTGAGCTGTAATCAACCACGAAATTTTCGAAAGTTTTCCACTTTGAAGACTCGCTGCCTGACAGTACATGTACTTGACGTTCTGCTCCACGTGACGAAACATCTACCGAGTCTCCATCCGGTTCGTAGATCTTTTCCTGGATGCGGTTCAGCGATGCCAATTCCGACTTGCGAGTTTCAGCCAAGATTACTCGACTGACCTTCGATTCCAGCGCTTCAGTGGCTAACGAATCCGCGGCAGCGTTGTATTCTCGTGCAACGTGAAGATATTTTACTGATCGAAGCTTGGCCGTGAGTTCCTTGTGAGTATTCAGCAGCGCTAGCAAAGTTTCCTTCCTGCATGCGATCACCCCTAGTGATTGTTGAATCGCGAGCCTTGAGCCACCAACGATGGCTAAATCCTCGGCACCGTGCGAAATAGCAGCCTTGACACCGTTTATCATACCTGTATACTCTGCCTCATTCACCGTGGTAGCCGAGAGGCAAGCGTTTGCAGCAATCACTACCTTCCACTCAGGAAGGCTCCACAGCACCCATGAACAACTCCCGTAGCCACCGTACTTCTCTGTCTTCGCTGATCCGTCAAAAGACATGACGAATCCGCTGTAATTACGGGAAAGCTTGGCGTACAGCAACGCGGGGTCCATTCGAATAGTCGGGGAACCCTTGTGTGGAGGTGCCACCGGCGCGAGCGAGTCTTCCAGGTCGACGAAGCTCGTGATGCTTGACTGGAGGAGCTGTGCGAAGGCGACATCCTTCTCCTTCACGCGCTGCACCTTCAGGTGCCACTGCGATAGCAGCACTGCGAACTGGACCGCGCGTCCGAAGAGAGACTTCGACTTATGCACCCGTACGGCCAATTTGAGCTGGTCTTTCACGTATTCAGTGATATCGCGGCGCAGGTCCAGAAGGAGTTTCTCAACCCTCAGGTTCATCTCCTGCTCCATATCTAGCACGGCAGCGTGCATACGCTGCTCCACCAACTGGCTCAGCGCAACTTGATCTGCTATCTGGGCCTCTGCAAATACTCGAGCCTGTTGCTGAGCTCCCTGTTGGAGCTGCTGTAAGACGTCCTGAATACGAGCGTCAACACGATGCTCCAGAGCCATCGGGTCGCCGTAAGTCTGCTGAATAGCGAGAACGAGCGCGTTACACCGCGCATTTGCCTCTTCTCGGGCTGCCGCAACGCGCTGCTCGACGAATCGCTGCTGCTCTTCTTCGTGCCGAGACTGTCGATGCTGGAGCTCGGCCTGATGCTCTGCGATACTGTTCGCTTGTGCAGACACATGGACAAGAGCCCGCCCAAGGCGCTCACCATCGACACGATAGTGTTTCGGCAGCTCGATGATCGGGAGGTCATGGAGGTCAACCATCGGCGATGAAAATCGAGTTGAAGTTGTAAAATGCTGGAAGCGCAGATCTAAATCCTAGGTAGCAATAATAATTTTGGCTAATGAAATGCAATAACGTGAGCCAATGAGAGGCGATGATTCATGGAACGAACCGAGTTCTCTCCCAGGTTCGGTTCTGTGACTTTTTGCAGGAACCGGGCTCCCTGCCCAGTTCGGGTTCGTAGAAAACAGTAGAACCGTGGTTCAGGTTCGGTTCGTCCCAGGGGTGAGAAAACTTCTTAATTAAAGTATTTGGGATGATAGCTAGGGATTAGTAGTAGTCGTCAAAATACGGTAGTAGGATTGCAGGACACCGAATAATACGTTTCACCTCCACGTGGTCAAATATTGCGGTTATTGCACTCTTTTCGCATAATGTCTTAGCTGGATGGATGTATCATGTCCAGTAAGAACGGGTAGTACTCGCCAAGTACCGAAGCCAGGTGAGCCGACTCATACCTCGAACAAAGATTCACCCTGTCATTGCCAGCTCAGGTGTGTTCAGCTCTGCCAAAATCGAGCACTTCCTGTCACTCTAGCAGACCTTCCTGGACAGCATGGTCAACGAAAA
>NW_003306998.1:0-4114 GCF_000142945.1 Phytophthora infestans T30-4
GCTGCCTCTGTGTTGTTGTTTTGTGCTGGGGGCGACTTGTCGTCTTCTTTAGTATGGAGGATATAAACCTGGTTGATCCTGCCAGTAGTCATACGCTTGTCTCAAAGATTAAGCCATGCATGTCTAAGTATAAACAATTTTGTACTGTGAAACTGCGAATGGCTCATTATATCAGTTATAGTCTACTCGATAGTACCTTACTACTTGGATACCCGTAGTAATTCTAGAGCTAATACATGCATCAATACCCAACTGCTTGTCGGGCGGGTAGCATTTATTAGATTGAAACCAATGCAGTCTTCGGGCTGGTATTGTGTTGAGTCATAATAACTGTGCGGATCGCGCTTTTGCGCGATAAATCGATTGAGTTTCTGCCCTATCAGCTTTGGATGGTAGGATATGGGCCTACCATGGCATTAACGGGTAACGGGGAATTAGGGTTTGATTCCGGAGAGGGAGCCTTAGAAACGGCTACCACATCCAAGGAAGGCAGCAGGCGCGTAAATTACCTTTTCTTTCGCGCGTAGCGAGACTTTGTCCTACCCGGACCGACCTAATCTCTTGGCGCTACCAGTCAATACCCTACAAGCTATGCCTCTCGAGTACTGACGGCAGGCATAATCCAGCCCTATGCAGGGACTTACCGGAAAAGTGTACACGTGTCTTGGACTAGAAAAATTCTGCTCTGTTATCTTCTGGGAGTCTTTCGGCTCCCCCTATTTAATCCTATGCTTCTTATACAAATATCTAGTGAAATGTAGTCGTTTCGGATCTCTACCGACCCTTCAGCTGAGTTCAGGCGACCGTTGAGCTCAGCGGCAATCCGGATAGCATATCCGGACAGATCGCCGAGTACTTACCGTGATCCTTTGTTCCTAAGCTCTGGGTTATCAGACCGAGCCGATTCTTGACCTAAAGTAGGTTGGCATGGTCGAATCTGGAAATCCCTACACCACAGTACGACTGGAGTCGCAACTAGTCGTGGCGATCGACGACACCCATGTAGCGCTGATATTCATCAACTAAACCAGGATACGGCACCGTTGACACCGCTCCACTCTTCTCCCTCCGCTGCACCGTTGTCGATGCCGCGGTCACTTGAGACGACAGGAAATATACCGGTTGTCAGCCCAGCCGACAGCAGTTAGTCCCGGATTACTCTTCGCTACGGCCATCGTGAAAGATCCCCGCTTGTACCTGGCTGGTCGTTTCTTGAACAGATACTGAACGCCTTTGCACCAGCCTTTTCGGTTTGTCTGGATTGTGCCTACGTAGTTGAATCCCATGGTACGGAGCTGCTGTGTCAGGGGAATCGAAGTGTAGAAGCGATCAGCAATTACCACACGTCGTCCCGAATATGGAAGTCCCCGGAATACACACGCCACATTTCGACAACCGCAGCTGGCCCGCTCTTTGTATCCATTGACTGTGCACCCTCGACGTCGTATTTCCTGCCAATATCAACTTCCACTCTAACACGTTGCCGTACCCATGACACGTCAAGCCGAGAACGTAGCCTTCTTTGAATGTCTTCTCCACCGTTGACAAGACTGGTCTGATTTCCCATGCATGATCACGAGCTGCTGCAGCGTCCTAATTGTCCGAGAAATGAAGAAATCTCGTGATGTCTCGAAACCGATCTCGTGACATCACTTTGCCAAACGCTCCAGCAGGAATCAGGCCGTCTTCCGTTGTAGACCAGTGCTTTTCAAAACTCTTACGAGGGTTCAAAGTGTGCGCCAATATCAAACCAATCCATTGAACAATTTCATGTGGCGCAATCCTCTCAAATCGCACCAGCTTTCTACGCAACTTGTCGATACTCTTTTGTGGTTGATGGGTCACTTGTGCCTCTTTCGCGACAGCCTTTTCCAGGCGAACGTCAAACGTCTGCTCCCAGTAGCGATGTGTCTCGCGCGCAACGTGCCTCCAGAATGCCCTCGACAGGAAGTAGAAGAACAGGGACAGTGGTGATTTCGCCGATGCTAAGACATATTTTGACGGTCCGCAGTAACCTTCGTACATTTTTTCAACTTCCGGGTCGTCGACAATGTCCGCAATCTCATTTTCAGGGTACACGGTCCAGCCTCGAGCCGCCATATCAGCTAATTGGTTGTCGTCGAAGATTTCGGATGACCCTGTCAGCATAAATTCAGATTAATAAGTTGACTTTGTCATCACAACACACAACGTCTTTCAACATACCTTCCACTGCCATATGTAGCTTTTCAACTCGACCTCGTTCAGCAAACCGGCGATCCGGCTTGATTTGGCGACAACCGATTCATCAACAAGAGCTTCGGCTTCATCGTCTGTGTCCAGCATATCTGCAACGCCGACTGAGTCTTCGCCCTCTCCATCCGACTCGATGCTCTTCTCGACATCACCGAGGACGAGATTGGGGTCACTTGGCTCTGCATCGGCAAATCCAAGGGGCTCGAAATGGGTATCTACAGCAGCTGGATGCCAAAGTGAAGCGTCTTCGGTGTCCTCTTCACCCTCATCATCCTCTCGATAATCACATTCGGCTATTAAATTCTGCGCAACCTCTTCGCGTCCATCATCCACTTCTCAACAGCGTTTGGATCGTCTTCGTATTCACTTTCCGAGCATTCACCGGAGTGACCGTCAACGTCGTTTGGGGTGTCAACACGTCTGCAGATTAGAAACACACCCGCGTCAACATAACTTTTCAAGTCAGCGTAAATAAATCTGTATGTACCTTCCGTGTCAACATTAAGGTGGTGCTCTTGCTCGGCTGGAGGTTGATTCGGAGCCTCTACCTGTCAACCGTCCCTGTCTAAACATTCACCAAGTTATAACCAACTGTAGACACCACACAACAACATATGAACATACCTTGAGCATTGGCATCGCCCCAGATGTTTGTGAACGACGACACCTGGCGATTCCGAATGTTGCTTCCTTGGCTTCTTGCTTCTTCGTTTCCTTATTATTATTGGGCGTTTGTATATCTTCGCTCTTCTTGTCTGTCGACTTGCGAGACTCCACCGTCTTTGAATGCTTCTTCGGTGGCTGTTTCCTGTCTGTATGATCTTGTATCTACTTGGGGCACGCGAGACCGAAGATAATAAAGGCTCTGCACCGAAAACACTCAAAATGTCATCATAAAGCACGAAACAAGTTTGAAGTGCACATACACTTACCAAGTGGAACTGCATTGGGACGCACCATGATGTTGGAGAGATTGAGGCGGGTTCATAGATCCTTGTCCGTTTTTACGTGCGCAAGCAACGCATCTTCACCGTTGAAGAAGTCCACTCCCTGCTTGCTGTGGTGAAGTGCTTTCTCAGAAATAAGAGAATGGTCCTGACGCGGGGTCACTATCCCGAATCAGTGACAATTTCAAGTGATTATAGAGGATTTGGGTTGTTTGGCACGGGTGCAAGTTGCCTGTGGTGGATTAGCCATGGCGAGCAGCACCCCGTATGGAATGACGATGGATCTGATATGAGCGATGTACGAGAAGGCAAGATCCACCAAGACTTACCTCGGATCCACCCTTACCTGGATTCACTAAGATGGATATGGGATATACTATACAAGAGTGGATCGAGTGTGGATCCTATGAAGGAAGGATGGTCGGTGCCCTCTGACGGTGGATCTAGTAGCCACGGCTAATGAAGAGTCAAGATCCACCGCGAGGTACCCCGGATCCCATACTCCTGAGTTCGTATCCAAGGAGGGAGGATCCCGCCTGGAGGGACCTGGATCCAGGGTATAGGGATGAGGGATACAGTGGATCTCGAACTTTCGTGGGACAACGGAGATCACAGGACGGTTGCGAGATGATGTTGGATGATTGGAGAAGCTCGGATCCACGGCGAGTGTACCATTACAGTGGAGGTGGATCCAAGCGACCTGGGATCCGGGATGAGTGTACTCATAAATAGGGTGACCATGAAGGTTACATCATATATCCGAGGGATCTGAAGATAACACAGCTGGGATTGACGGGTCAAGAGAAGAAGGGACATGCAGCCGAGCCTGGGTAGTGGAATTTAACAGATGAAAAGACACTAGAAAGTAAAAAACCCCGAGAGAGGGATAAGGCGTAAGAATCTATGACAGGGCATCCAGTTAGAAAGAGTAT
>NW_003306999.1:0-4117 GCF_000142945.1 Phytophthora infestans T30-4
TTTACTGGTGTTGGAGAACCATCGGTGCCTATCGCATGATTGCCTTGTTGAAGCACCTCACACGTGGTAGATGACATACGGACTATGAACTTGTATCGACAGGGGCAGGTGCCGCTCGTGCTCGATAGCGTGTCAGTATCAGTGTCGGCCGCAAGCTGCAGCCGTGACTTGCAGCGCTCAGATTTACACAGAGCAAATTGTGAGCGCATTTTATGGCCACATCGATGCAAATCGTAGTTCTATTACCACTGTTGCAGATGCCATCCCAGTGCCTTTGTCTTTAACAATAAGCTGCTTCTCGTATTAAGTGATCACGCTTCCTAGCAACATTTACGCAACACATTTCACAGAACGTACGCTAACCCCTAGGGTCAGTCTGTGGACTATCGACCCGTTTTGGTCCAGTGAGTCACTGGAGTACAATTTTCCTTTATCCCAGATCGTATTTAAATGGGATCCTTTTAAACGCATCGGCTACGACATCCTCTTTCGCCACCCCCAGGCAAGGCAAAAACAGATTTGCACTATTGTGTGGCGCTCATTCAAAGATCCGCGCACGGAAATTTGGAGTAGAGCGCACAATAATCGCGCAATTAAACCCGGTGGGGGGGGCGTCAATGTAATAAAATTGGTTAGGCTGTCCAACCAGCTAAAGCTGTCCTTCCATTAAAAATACTGTAACGTGGTAAGAGCCTTGTCCAAATAGAAAATTGATTATTTTTCTTACCTATTTTTTTTAAAGTAGCACTATGAAAAACGCGGTGCCGAGATTACTTTTCTTTTGGATAGTGACGGTTTATTTGAGAAAGGATGTGGAGAAGGAGGGAGTTACTGTGGGCACGAAAGGCGCATACGACGTCGATCTGCGCTCGGAAACATCACAGTATCATTGAGAATATTATAGCCCAGCATATATGGGATGCCAGCGGGCAGTTCGTCGATGGCGTGTTTCGCTATCACGGTCTCCCGGAGACGATTGTCTCGGACCGAGACCCGCGGTTCACTGCTTGGAAAACGCTGTTCCCTTTACTGGGAACTCGTCTGCAGATGTCCACTGCTGACCATCCGCAGACAGACGGCCAAACAGAGCGCGGCAATCGAGTGCTCGAGGACACTCTGCGCAGTGTGTGCGCGGCAGCACCACGTACGTGGTCGACGCAGCTTCCAGTTGTTGAGTTTGCGCTTAACAACGCGGTGCACGCGTCCACGGGGTTCACACCGTTCTACTTGAACGGCTTCCGTCACCCCAGAGTGCCTCTCAATCTTCGAGGAGACACTGACTCCTCTATTCAAAGTGGGGGAGAGGCTCGGAAATACCTTTCCTCCCAGGTCTCGGATGTGAGACCAGTTTCGCTGCGGAAACAAGTGGAATCCTTTATAGATACCAAGCGGAGCGTTGTCAGCCGGGTCCACGATGCCATGGCAGCGGCCCAGGATAAACAAAAGAAGTACTCCGACAAACATGGAAGAGGAAAC
Organism: Phytophthora infestans T30-4; assembly: GCF_000142945.1. Lineage (NCBI taxonomy): Eukaryota > Oomycota > Peronosporomycetes > Peronosporales > Peronosporaceae > Phytophthora > Phytophthora infestans. Next base: position 1,477 of record NW_003306999.1, read on the forward strand.
TTAAGTGTATTTAAAGTGGGGGACTTAGTGTTACTAGACACGAGGAAGCTACCTCTTGACACTGTCAGCTCTATCGGCAGCAACAAGCTGAAGCACCGCTTCATCGGACCATTTGTAGTCCTGGTCAGACATGGTGCGTCGTACACCATCGACCTGCCAAAGTCAATGACGACGCACTCGACGTTCTATGTTGAACGTCTTAAGAGGTACTTTGATCCGCAGGGGGTTGCTGACTCGCAGACCCCTCTTGGCCCAGCCCCTCAAAGCAAGGGCGGGCCACAGACGTCGACTAAGGCGTCGGAGCAGGTGCTCAAGCCTCGGTTTGGACGGCAAAGCTGCGGTCAAGACCATACGCAGGAGGGGCTCCGTACGAACGGACCCCGGAGCCATACGCCGCGTACGCTGAGTACGCCGGGTACGCACCATACGCGTACGTCTGGGAGTGTGCCGCAGGCGGCCCCGGACGTGGCAGCAGAGCCTCAATCCGTCGGATCATGCGAAAGGCCTCGTCCAGATCGGACGAAGAGGCTCGGCGATCCACCCGCAGATGCAGGCTCGCGACCTCTCGCTCCAACAGGGCTAGGCAAGCCCGCAAGACGAGCGAGCTCGTCCTGATTCCCGGCCTGTGTGGCAGCATCACCGCCAGTCCCAAGGCCAAGTGTGATCTCAAGCACGAGGACACGTTGACGGAGGCGGTCAACCTCAGGGCCCTGTGTCGAACCTAAAGCCGACGGCGCCAAGCCCGCAAAGAAGCGTACGGCCAGTAAGTCCCCACTCCGCGAGGAGGAGGAGACTCGGCACTCCCATCGGGGCCTCTTCGACTCCTCGAATGAAGAGGAGGAGAAGGAGGAAGAAGAGGAAGAAGAGGGTGCTATCTCTGATCCCCGAGAGGTCACGAAGGACCTCGACCAGCAGCAGGAGGACTTCCAAGCTGCCCAACGTGTGCGTGGGGGTTCGGTGGTGGCACCCGTCAGCCAGGGAGCTGCCATCAACCCAAGAGGGTATTGGCCTCCCAAGGAGAGCTCTGGGGTTGACCTCTTCTTAGAGCTTCTCGTCGCTCCTCGTGGTCTTGTGGGCGGCCACACTTCTAGGGGCATTTACGAACGTGCCCTTGTTCAGAAAGAACAGTTGTTCGTTGACAACTTGGAGGCTGCTCAGTTTGTGCTTCTCGCGCCACACCGCATCCCTCTTAAGGACTTTACGACCTGTCGTAAGAAGCCCGAGAACCGAGGTGGTCTCTATCCTCTTTGGGGATACCCCTGGGTTATACCCGAGAACTGTCCCACCTGGCGTTCTTGTGAGGACATGATTTGGGCATGGGTGGAGTCTCTTAAGTACTCACCCACGGAGTTACGGGAGCTCCATGAAGATCAACTGCTGTCCCACATCCTGGACCAGCGTGATCGTCGTGTTCGGTTTGCCCACTTGATCAGCAAGCGTATGCTGCCAAGGGACATCCGAAAGCGCGCGGCTTCCCGCGCTTACGATGAGCGCGGGTACGGAATGTATTCAGCGTCCGTACCCCGTTCGGGCAAGAAGCCCCGGACTACTTACTTACTTACTTACTTATGAAGCTGCCGCCGCTTCTGATCCCAGATTGCGACAGCCTTTCGGGCAAGTACCGTTCAATCGGCTCCCACGAGTTTTCGGAGTGTGCATAACCCCTCCACTTCACGAGGAGCTGTCGCTTACCGCGACGCCGTTGCTCTTATATGATCCGCTCTACGTGGAAGTGGACTTCTCCATTCCGGTCAAGCAGGGCGGAGGTGCCCTCGTACGAGTACGAGTACTCGGCGCCTCACGAACGCCACTCTCGTCCGAGTGCTCCGACTGCGGGTCCGACACAGGACCCTGAGGTTGACCGCCTCCGTCAACGTGTCCTCGTGCTTGAGATCGCACTTGGCCTTGGGACTGGCGGTAATGCTGCCACACAGGCCGGGAATCAGAGCGAGCTCGCTCGTCTTGCGGGCCGCCTGGACCTGTTGGAGCGAGAGGTCGCGAGCCTGCACCTGCGGGTGGATCGCCGGGCCTCTTCGTCCGATCTGGACGAGGCCTTTCGCATGATCCGACGGATCAAGGCTTTGTTGCCACGTCCGGAGCCGCCTGCGGCACACTCCCAGACGTACGCGTATGGTGCGTACCCGGCGTACTCAGCGTCCTCGGCGTATGGCGCCGGGGTCCGTTCGTATGGAGCCCCTCCGGCGTACGGTCTTGACCGCAGCCTTGCCGTCCCAACCTAGGCTTGGGTGCCTGCTCCGACGCCCTCGTCGACGACTGTGACCGGCCCTTGCTTCGAGGAGCTGGGTCAAGGGGGGTCTGCGAGTCAGCAACCCCCTGCGGGTCAAAGTACCGATTAAGACGTCCGACATAGAACGTCGGGTGCGTCGTCATTGACTTTGGAAGGTCGATGGTGTACGACGCACCATGTCTGGCCAGGACTGCAAAAGGTCCGATGAAGCGGTGCTTCAGTTTGTTGCTGCCGACAGAGCTGACAGTGCCAAGAGGTAGGTTCCTCGTGTCTAGCAACACTAAGTCCCCAACCTCAAATATACTTAAGTTTCCTCTTCCTTGTTTGTCTGAGTACTCCTTTTGTTTATCTTGGGCCGCTGCCATGGCATCGCGGACCCTGCTGACAATGTTC
>NW_003307000.1:0-4117 GCF_000142945.1 Phytophthora infestans T30-4
TTCCGGGCCCAGAGCTCGTGGGATTTTTCTTCTGAACAACTGAAGCGGGTCATTGGCAGCAAATACTTCCCTCTTATAATTCATACAACATCGCGTCAAACAGGGCGTAATTCTCGATGAACCGTCTGTAGTAGTTCAAACCTGTCCAAGAAGGATTGCATCGCTCGTAACGACTGTGGGATGACAATTCGAATTAATGATGACAGGTCCTTAGGATTCGCCTCTAATCCCTCCTGGGAAACTCGATGGCCCAAGTAATCCACCTTGCGCATCCCCCAATAGCTCTTAACCACACTGATAGAGAGATTCCACTTAGTACACGCCTCCAGTAGGGATGTCACTCTTTCGCACAACTGATCCCACGATTCCGCCGGGATCAGAATGTCGTCGATGTAAGATCTGCGTCCTAACACAGGACGGGTCCCCAGATATACCTAGGCTCCCCCGCTTTGGATGGATCCACTTCTGCGTCACCTTCCCCGGATCCACCCGTTTCGGGCTCCCGATATTCGGGTGAACCCATAGAGGGCGTTATCGATGAGGCGTTGGTAGATCTGGGGTGCGTTCTCTAATCCAAACGGCATCCGGGTCCACTCGAACAGGCCAAACGGTGTGATGAATGCGGATATTGCGCGAGCTCGATCCGTCATAGTAACCACCCAGAAACCACTGGCCATGTCTAGAGAGCAGTACCAGAGTACTTTATCCAAATCTTCCAACAGCTCATTGATCAGAGACATCGAGATACACCATCAATCGAGTCAGGCTGTTAACCAGCCGAGTAATCAATGCACAGACGTATATCCACCCCGTCTTCTTGATGATGATTACCACCGAGTGTGAGTGTAGCGAGATCAGCAAAATCTGCGAGATTGCCAGATCCAACTTACCAACTGCGCCCAGACACCGACTAACGGAGAGAGTCCCCCGATGATCCGTGTTCTGCTGAACTTTCCTCACCTTGTGTACCCTGTCGGTAGGGCGGGATCTGCTCTCTCGGTAACTTCCGAAGAGTTCAAGTGGTGAAGCTTGAGTGTCTTGGCGAGACGTGGGGATGGGGTGGAGCAGCAGTGGAAAATCTTCACTCTGCGTCCGTGGATGGTTCCGTATCCTAAGCGAATATTCGAGCTTATGGATCCGGGGCCTAGATCGTGGATCTAGCCGTAGGGTTGCCTTGCGGGTGTGTTCCCTTGCCTTTGTGTTGTCCTTTAAGTCGTACTTGCCGCCTCCTGTGACGGGATCTTGAGAGTTGAGAGCCCCTAGGGTGTAACCGACCAAGTAGTAAATTCGGTTAACCTGTCGGATCTGCACAAGTAAAGGAAAAGCTCACTAGGTTGTAGGATCTGGCCAATGTATTATCCAGTTATCACTACCAACACTAGATTCGCAATTCCCAACCTTCTCCTAGCTCGTACGGCCAATGTAGTTTCGGTTCTTGAGGGCAGGAAGGCACTTGCGTGATACTGTGCAAATTGGGTTCTGTATTGATATTTAAGCCTATACCTGCCTGGATTTCTACCTTCTATGTCTTTCATCTGCTAAATCCCTTACCAGGCTCGGCTGCATGTCCCTTCTTCCCTTGACCCATCATCCCAGCTGTGTTATCTTCAGATCCACCGGATCTATGACGTAATCATCATGTCACCCTATTATGGGTACACTCATCCGGATCCAGGTCGCTTGGATCCACCTCACTGTAAGTGTACACTCGTCGTGGATCTGAGCTCTCCAATCATCCAACATCATCTCGCAACCGTCTGTGATCTCCATTGTCCCACGAAAGTTCGAGATCCACTGCATCCATCATCCCTATACCCTGGATCCAGGTCCCTCAAGGCGGGACCCTCCCTCCATGGATCCGAACTCGGAAGTATGGGATCCGGGGTACCTCGCGGTGGATCTTGACTCTTCATTAGCCGTGGCTACTAGATTCATCTTCAGAGGGCACCGACCATTCTTCCTTCATAAGATCCACACCCGATCCACTCTTGTATAGTATATCCCATATCCATTTAAGTGAATCCAGGTAAGGGTGGATCCGAGGTAAGTCTTGGTGGATCTTGCCATCTCGTACATCGCTCAAACCAGATCCATCGTCACTTCATACGGGGTGCTGCTCGTCATGGCTAATCCACCACCGGCAACTTGCATCCGTGCCACCAACCCAAATCCTCTCTAATCACTTGAAATTGTCACTGATTCGGGATAGTGACCCCGCGTCAGGCCCATTCTCTTATTTCTGAGAAAGCACTTCACCACAATCGCCTCCTGTACGTTGTCGGCGCTGCACAACAGCGTTCACGGCGTGCAATACCAGCATCCACAACCGCTTTCTCCCCTTCGCGACACATGTCTCCCGCCAAGCGTACCGGCAAATCGTCGGGCAAGGCCCCATCCACCACACCTCCGGTCAGTCCGTCTTCCATGTCGCCCACCGATCTGCGAGTTCTAGCCCAGGCTCTTTCCGATCAGGTGCAAACCCTGACGGCGGAGCTCCAGACGGCTCAAGATGCCCAAGACCAAGCTGCGTCTCTGCACACTACCCAACTTCAGACCTTGCGAGCCCAAATCCATGACCAGGCTATGGAGATCCAGGGGTGGGAGCACCGTGCGGCCTCTCGGTCGCAGGACCTGCGACTCTTTTTGGCTGATCAGGCGGTCGAGATCCGCGACCTGACCGGACGGCTGGATCGCGCCTCCCGTCAGCGAGATGTCATGCGGGATGACAACGACCATCTGCTTAGGGAGATGGCGCTCGCTGGATCTGAGATCCACCAGCTCCAATCCCGGATCCACGACCTCGAGCGGGATCTGGAGGATTCCCAAACTGCTGGGGCAGCTGCGGATGCGAGCTTGGACCGGCTCCGTGACGGGTTGCGTCTGACCCAAGAGGAGGTGGTGACCAACGACTATGTGGGATCCACCCATGGCGGAACCACCTTAGGGTCGGCGCGTGGAGGATCTCCCGCGTCAAATCCACCTCCCTCGTCGCCGGATGTAGCTCTGGCTCAGCTTGCTGAGGAGTTGCAGGATACCAAGGAGTCGCTCGAGAGAGCGTCTGCCGGACGAGAGTACGCGCTCGAGGAGTTCGTGCGTATAACTCAATTACGCGACGAGATCCAAGCGAAACTGGCGGACAGCGAACTCCAGCGGGACAAGGCGGCTACCGAGTGGGCGGCTGCCAAGCGTGCACAAACGGAGCTGGAATCCAAGCTTCGCCGCACGAGTACGTGGATCCTCTTTTAGTCCTTGCTAGTACCCCATATTCACTCGTTATTGTCCATCCAGGTGACAAATTGAAAGAAGCCGATGCGACCGCCGCGAAACTCCGGGATCAACTCACTGCAGCCCAAACTCAGCAGCAACAGCTGGTCCTGGAGCGCGATCGTGGCTTATCGGAGCGGGATTTGGCTCGTCGACAACTGGCGCTGGTGACAGCTGCCGTGTCGGATCCCCTTCCTCCCTTTTCGGGACCTTCTCGTGCTGCCAGCGTCTCTGCTCCTCTTCCGTCTGTAAGTGGGTCAGATCCATCAATTGCGAAACGTCCGCGTAGTGTGTCTCCCGCTCCTAGCACCGGATCCCCCCGTCCCCGTAAGCAAGCTCGAGCTTCCCCGAAAGCCAAACCCAAAACGACTCCGGTCTCTAAAACGGCTTCGCAAGCGGGATCCACCTCTGCGTCCAAGGCTGGATCCACATCCGCGTCCAAGACTTCCGCTTCCCCCTCGAAGTCGGGTGCAGGATCCAAGTCTGGATCCACCGCTAGATCCAAATCTACCTCGGTGTCCAAGACTGGATCTGCCACTACGTCCAAGTCTGGATCTGGACCCCAGACTGGGTCTACGGCGTCCAAGACTGGATCCGTTGCTACGTCCAAAGCGGGAGTGGGATCCAAGGCTGGATCCACTGCCAAGGAGGGATCTACGGCCGTATCCAAACCGGGATCGGCGTCCAAGACGGGATCCACCGCTGGTCCTTTGGTGACGACGTCCGCCGTTCCCCAGCCCGCTTCCATCAGCCCTCCGCCGGCCCGTACTGGACCCGGGAAGGGGAAGGCCAAACGTGTCATCCCCCCTGGATGTGGACTTGGCAGCTCGGAGGACGACGAGGATGAGGAATC
>NW_003307001.1:0-4123 GCF_000142945.1 Phytophthora infestans T30-4
GTTTTCCACCTAATGTCGTAGCTCAAACATCGAAATTTTAATTAAAGGCTGAAATGGCTACTATATCGATGTAAGAGAGGGCGTGCGAACTGCTTCTTCGGCGGGCGGGCCTGCTGCTGGGGGCGGTCCACCAGTCTCCTACCGCAAAATTAGCGAGTAACTGCTTAATACAGCCCAATTACGAAGCCGTGCTTCGATTTCAGCGGCCACCTTCGATGAAGAACGCCGGCTGCTCGCCGAAAACAGGATTCACAAGTGGACCGAGCTTCCTCACGTGATGATTAAATTGATTTAGCTCCATGACGCGGCACAAAGTCTTCTTTGATTCCAAGCGTGGGAGCCGCGTAAGCACGTCTTCATGAGGTTTAGAAACCTTTTTCAGCTGGTCCGCCATCGCAGTGTGATTGCTCTTTCTCAACTAAGGTTTGCAACCAGATACGATCCATTTCTCTCTGGTCAATACATTTCCAATAATATGTAGAAGAAGAATTATCGATAAAGTGCTATTGGTAAAGTTTTACCAATGTTGTTTGTCGGTCAGGTAAATTACAGTAAGCACAAGGTGTACACGTAATGAGCTCTGGAGATGTAGTGCTCAAATTTATCGCTCTCGTGTACAGTTTGCCAATGAGTTCATCGAGATAGCGCAGCGATATATCCGGTAGCATTAATACTTCGAAGTAGTATTTATTGCGAAGGAATCCAGTATTAATTTCTAGTTAGTTTCTTTCGTCTTCGCGGCTTGGAACGCCTCCATGCCCTGGATCCACGACCCTTCTGTGAGCCCTTGAGGGCAATACGCGCACGTTACACCGATTTTCTGAATGTCATGCACGTTGCCGTATTCATTGTCAAAAAAGAGCATTTCTTCATATGGAATGCCGCTGTCTTTCTTGAGTTGCTCGAAATGCACGCGCTTGTTGCGCGGGTAGATGGCTTCATAGTCCACGATGCTCTGCAGTGATGTCTTCTCCACCCCCTCACCTTCTTCTTTGTCGTTCTCTTCCGTCTCTTCGTCCTCTTCTTCTTTATCGCCCTTCGAGGACACACCGCCGATATCCACGTCCATGAGTCGCATGCAGGTCTTGGACCATTTTGGGCTCCGTCGTCCGCGAGGCCACCGCCACCTCGGTCGTGTCTCGGAACTGGGGGTCTGTCTCCAGATTATATATTACCGTGTGTACAGCTCCAAAGAAGTGGCACTGTTTCCCCCTGGCATTGCGTTAACGAACCCGCGTTTTGGGGTTCTTTCTGAAACGGAGCTCCCCACAGCTCGTACATTTCAGGGAACCACAACGTGAAGTCCAGATCGAACACCACGAGACGGGGAATGTGATCCCACTTGCGGAAAGCAGCGTGTGGTCTCGAGCTAGACCCGGACGTCTTGCTTTTGGCACGCTTTGCCTTAAGCGTTATCTTGGCTTTCGCACGGGGCATAACGAAGAGGTGAAGAGTTGGAGTGCATCGATGCGAACTTAACCAGCCGTTACAAAAATGTCAATTAAGTGCGCATTCAATCTACGACCCTAAAGTACCCTCTAAATAATTTACCCTTCCAAAACCGGTACAGCCGTTCTAGTTTGTTCTTTTCAGAATAGGTAAAAAAACGATTAAAATTAAAAACAGCAAGGGTATCCAATTTTACGAGAAATGATATGAAATAGCTGCCATGATTGCACTTAAGGAAAATTAAAAAAATTCTAACGTTTAGCAAATCCATAAATACCGATATACTCCTGATAAATGCGCAAACTTGTACCGGTATGATCAGGAGCATTCTAGTACAGACTCCCATTTTCACGGAGGTGGATCATATAGAATTTGCAGACTTTAGCTGACAAATTATTGCAAATTTTGGATTTACTCCATTACATCCGGAAGCTTATCATACGTCCAAGGGCGCGAAAACGGGGTGCAGTACTACGAATACTTAGTAGTATAGATGGTACTATTTTGAACAAGTCTATAACACGTATAAAATATGAGACGAGGCTAAGCATGCCAAAATGCATAGTATTCCATGTTCTCAGCCCTGTGACTGCATATAGCAAGCCCTCTCCGGCAGGCCGTGGTGACGAAAAATCACGTCGACGAAGTGGGCCGCAGACTCTTCCGCGGTGATTGAGGCCGCCACCGGAACGAGATGGACCATCTTGCTGAAACGATCAACGAACACAAGTACACCTGTGCGCCCGGCTATATCGGGCGGAAGACCGAAGATGAAGTCCATCGAAATGGAGCGCCAGGCTTCCGTGGCGACCGGAAGAGGGCGCAATGGGGCCTGAGACGTCGAAGACGGTTTGACTCGCTGGCAAGTTTCACATGTGCGGACCCACTTGCGTACCCACTTGTACATGTGCGGCCAATAGAGGTCTCTCGACAGAGCCGCGTACGTCTTCTCGCGACCGAGATGTCCTCCAGTCGGGGCGTCATGATACTCGTGGATTATGCGCGCACGTAGATCAGCGTCGTTTGGGACGACGACTCGAGGACCATCGAACCTGTCGATGCTGTACTTGAGCAGATTACCGTCCAGTCGATATCGATCGATCTGATTCCGCGTGGTCTTTGACAGGGCACTTAGCGTGTCACTACTAGGAGCACGCAGGTGCTTCATGATGGCGCCGTATATAGGGTCATCATCGTACGCTGTAGCAATCTCGTCGCCCAGCGGGAGCGTGGGCGTGGTCAACTTCAAGTTGATGCCTGACGACACGCAGACCGCAAATTCGTCGTCGTCCTCATCAGCGAGCTGATGTCCTAGCGCTTCACGGGGATCGTAGTCCGGACGCCGAGACAGCGCGTCGGCGAGAATGTTATTCTTGCCCGGCTTGTAGTGAACAACGAAGTTGTACTCGGAGAAGAATGACAGCCAACGGGCCATCCGTTGCGACAAGTGAGGGCTCTTCATCGCTGTCCGCAGCGATGCGTGATCAGTGTAAACCGCAAATGACTGTTCACCGAGCAGGTACACTCTGAATTTGATCAGAGCGTACCGCATTGCCAGGAGCTCCTTGTCGTGGACTGGGTAATTCTTCTCGGCTGGCTTCAGTTGGCTCGACTGATAGCTGATAACGCGTTCGTGTTCGTCATCATCGAACTGCATCAGCGCACAGCTAATGGCAAAATCGCTCGCGTCGCAGACGACGTGGAATGACTTTGAGTCATCAGCAAGCTTCAGTATCGGCGCAGACGCCAAGCTCTTCTTCACCGAGTCGAATGCAGCTTGGTGGTCCGATTTCCACTCCCAGATCACGTCCTTCTTCAGCAGCGAGGAAAGCGGCTGGATCAACCCAGCGTAAAACTTCGTGTACTTGTGCAAGTAATTGGCCATGCCAAGCCACTGACGCAACTCAGTGGGGCTTGTCGGCGTTGGCCAAGCACAGATAGACGATACCTTCTCGGGATCCGCGCGCACATCGTTCTTGCTCACGTAGCATCCCAACACCGGAATCTCCGGTGCGCAGAAGACACATTTCTTCAGGTTTGCGTAGAGCTTGTTCTCTCGCATCACCTGGAAGACTTGTCTCAGGTGTTTTAGATGTACGTCCACGGCACTGAGGTTGCCCTCAGCGCGGCTGTGCACGAAGATTTCGTCGAAGTAACTCGGCGCGAAGTCTCGAAGCGGGCGGAGCACATGGGAGACCATGCGATTGAAGCTGGCAGGCGCGTTCTTGGGGCCCTGTGGCATCACGAGCCACTCCCAGAGCATCCCGCTCGGTGTACTTACGGCGGTGAGAGGCACATCAGATGTTCTCATCAGGATCTGATAGAATCCATCGGTCAGGTCGATGGCGCTGTAGATGACGCTGCCAGCCATGGAGTCCAGTACCATGTCCTTCCGAGGGATCGGAGTCTGCGCGGGGATGGTGGCATCATTCAACTTGTTGAATGCGTGAACGATACGCCATCCCCCTGTAGCTTTCTTCACACAGAACGTTGGACTGGAATGGGGAGAGGTACTCTCACGCACGTGGACGCCTTTCGGCGGCCCTCGAAGAAGTCATCGATCGCTTTCACTTGATCACGAGGAAGTGGCCATTGTCTGGTGACGCAGTACTTCGATGACCTTGCCTGCCACAGCTAGAGGCGACTGTATCATAGTGAACGGCATGTTGAGTTC
>NW_003307002.1:0-4127 GCF_000142945.1 Phytophthora infestans T30-4
AGAACGACCTGAGGAGTAAGGATGCGGAGGTCAAAAAGCACGAGCAGGTTTCTGAATGCCGCATACTAATTTCTTGTTAGTAGCCCGCTACTTTCTTAAACATTAATCTTACTTCTTCATTTACCGAGTCCACCACAAGCTTCTTCTCCTTCCTACCCTGACTTCCTTCTACCTGCGCCCAAGTTCCCCGCTACAGGTTATGAGCCCAACGCTCAAACGCAAAGCGCCACCTGGCTCAACAGGTCATGAGCCCTCAGCAAGCCTCCGGTGACGACTTCCCCCGCCTCTCTGGCGCCAAAAATTTCGACGTGTGGAAGGCCCGAGTCAGTGCGTCACTCGATGGCAAGCATCTGCTCGGTTTCGTCACCAAGAAGGACTACAATGGGGTCAGTGAAGACGAAGATGACGACTCCGACGACGACTTGGCTGAGTCGGACGACGACGACGATCCCTCCAAGCCCAGCTCTCCGGCTGGTATTGACTCGGATGAGGTCGACTTCGAGGACAGCTCGGATGAGCTGCAGCCCCGCGACGACGACGATACTCCATCGTCCAAGAAAACAAAGCGTGCTGATCTACCAACAGTTCGGCCGTTTGCGGAACGCCACGTCAGCCGTGACCGGGAGCAAGTTAAGCGGCGTAAGACGTCTCTACCATCTGCTCGTCACCTTCGCCGTATGGAGGCACAAACCAAGGCGTTCCTGATAAAGACGATGGATGATACTCATATCCGTCTTGTCAAGAATCTGTCAACGGCCTTCGACATCTTCCAGGCCATCTGTACCAAGTATGAGGGTGCGGCCTTTCATGGCGACCCCTACTTCATCCAGCATTTCCTTATGGAGATCAAGTACGAAGAAGGTGGTGATCTGACTAGCTTCTTCCTTGAGCTGGAAAACGCGATGAAAGCCGCGTCTGAAGCAACCGAGTCTCCCTTGACTGACGGGCAGAAATCACTGTACCTGTTCCACTCGATGCCGAAGACTTGGAAGGACGATCTCCGAGCAAAAACAAATATGCAATTTGCATGATGCAAATACAAAATTGCAAATCTCACAAAGACTGCCTAGCTTGTACGAAGAAAAAAAAACCAAACGTTAAGAGAGAAATACTTAATGAAATGTATGAAACTGGGAGGCATCAATGCCAAAAACATTTAATGCATTCGCCAAACTTTAACATTTATTGTCACTGGCAAAAGTTTCAAACATTTCCAGCATAACAGTACCAAAAGAATGAGAAAAAAAAATTCAACACTTTATGACTACAAGACAAGCCTACAGAAGCCTCTGTCTACAGAAAGCAAACTATAGTTTTACTGCATCAATTTCATCTACAATGAATTCGATAGTTTGCAAAATCTATCGCTAGCGCTTGCGAAGTAAAAATAAAATTATAAACTTCCAAACGAGAAACAACTCGATGAGCCTCTAGGGAGAAAAATAACCCCAACGACGAGAGCCTGCACACTTACTGCAAACATGATGCGTACGCTACCGATGACACTGTTTGATGTTATTTATGCTTTTAAAAGCTGTAGCCTTTCTTCAAAATATTTGAAAACTATAAGCTCTCAATAACAATAGTCAGAACAAATTGAAAATGACTGCAGCACCTATATCAACCATTTCATGAAATTGGGAGGCAATTCTATAAGACCTCAGCAGCGAAAAAAAAAAACCCACACATTGTAAAGAAATATCCACATTTTAAAGAGCAAAACAATGGCAGTTTAAGAAATGAACAAAGCTAAAACGCTTACACAAAATATATAAAGATAAATACGGTGATCAGGTGTATCCTCAAAGGTTTCCTGAGTAGCCAACAACAGAGCGAACCGGTTTTGATCCTTAAAATTAAAGGTTTTCCTGAGGTAGCTTCTACAAATTCGCAAAGCTAAAACGATAACAGCAACAATTCAGCGAACAGGTTTTGATCCTTAAAATTAAAGGTTTCCCTGAAGTAGCTGCTACAAATTCGTATAACTAAAACGATAGCAACAACAATCACTACGGTGAACAGGTTTAATCCTCTAAGGTTTTCCTGAGTAACCAAAATAACAATGAAAACAAGAAATCAGCACAGTTATTGCCAAAGCAAAACGGCACAAGGTGACAAATCTGACAATGAAAGTCAAAGGAAAAAGATCATCAATATCAAAACAAGATCTACTTCTTGTAAATGCTCATGTACGTACAGGACTGTTATAACAGCCACCTGTGGTAACTATCCGACAGATAGAGCATCATACACATTCCTCGATGTGGGAGGCTGTCGAAGTAAGCATCTCCAATGTGATGATGACTATCTAGTGAAATATAACTGTACTATTTCATATAGAGAAATCGTAGTCTAAGGTAACTGCTTTGGGGCAGCCATTGTAATGAGATGCACGGCGATAGTAGGGTCCATCCGGGCCACCTGCGCCGACCGAGGCATGATCCTCAAAGCTGGCGTTAAATAACTGAGCCTCGAGCCAATCTGCCTGGTCTCCACAAGTATCCTGAATGACGCCGACTGAGCGAGAATAAAGCGTTGCAATACCCAAAGCTGGCTGTTGAAGCACCGAAGTTTGTTGGTGTCGTGGCCTTGACGTGCGTGTCCTTGACGTGCGTGTGGCTGGTGCGGTGACAGTAGAATGTAAATTGTGATGTGAGACTACGAGATCAGCTCGATGAGCCCCCGAGCTGCTGATTGATCCTATACCGCGCGCCGGACCATAGAATAAGACCTTGTGCCGTCCCAGCATCATCTGCGATTGTCGTCTCTACTAAATTCAAGGCTGTCCGTCATATGGGCCGATTCTGTTGGCATTGAGCTTCTCTAAGTTAACATACACGCTCCGATAAGATGACCACTTGTTGTAACGCTATTAACTTTAATACAAGTGTACTCTCAAAACCTATCACTGTCAAAACTAATTCGTTTTGAACTTTCGAGTCATTTTTCAGTCTGCCACCTGGTGCACAGGTGGCCAATTGGCGATTTGGACTCCACCTCCCCAGAAAACTGCCCTGGCGAGTAGAGTCCAAATCCGGCTCTAGGAGCTTCAGAAACGCAAAAAACACGAATTCGTGTAGCCATTTTGTAAATTGACTGAGCACTTTTAGCAGGGTTTTCGTAGACCAATCAAAACACGTGTATTATATTATCCAATGACGTTCCCTGATGTCGATCCAGGGAGGCTGTTGAGGTTAGGGCCCGTCACAGCGACCGCCTCTCCATCGTGCTCTCTATAAACTAATAATGAAGAGACACGGTATTTTTGACTCTAATAAATAATGTACTAAAATGTCTGGGAACATTTTAGTACGATGAATGGTAGCGGCAATTCTAGACTATGTTTCTGAATGCCGCATACTAATTTCTTGTTAGTAGCCCGCTACTTTCTTAAACATTAATCTTACTTCTTCATTTACCGAGTCCACCACATGCTCTTCTTCTTTTACGAACTCTACCACATAAGCGACTTCTCCTTCTACACTCAAGACTTCCTCTCCACTAGACCACTCTACTTTTGTCCTCACTCCGTACTGTACTACCCTAACAACTCTGCGCAAATCATCCCTCCAACAACCCGGAAGAGTCTCACTGTGAGACTAATCATACGATTCCATCGGACGCAAAAATCTGCTCCCTCAAATATCGGTGAGTACAGATGCGTAGGTTTTGTCGTCCAACTGCGGACAGTGTTAGTGTGATGCACTCCTCCTGCCGATTGAGGCTCTGTAATTTGTTATCCAATGGAATGCGTAAGAAACGCTTTGAAAATCCGCTTTCGCTGAGATCTCAAATTTAAATGAATACTCGAAGGCAGCCAATGAGTCAAAAGCTGCTCTCGAGTACTTTGTTCTGCTTTTAATTGCGCGAGCAGCTGCTCGTCCGACTCGGAGGCGTCGGAGCTGATTTGTGAGTAAACACAAATACCATTTTCAAAATGAACTACATGTATTAATACTCCGTCAATCAAATATTCTCCGGATAGGCTTTACGTGTCCAATCGTCTGTGCGGAGCTTCCTGTGGGCTGGGCCCGACGTTGCTCTACTCTGTCTAACACCAGAAGCCGTGAGGAGTCACTATTCATTTCCTCTGCAAGGCGTCACAGGCTCTGCGGAGATTTACCTCG
>NW_003307003.1:0-4130 GCF_000142945.1 Phytophthora infestans T30-4
GCTTTCATTTTCTCGGACGTGCACCTCTCGATTATTACCGCCTTTTCGCGGAGATGTGGCCAGCCCAAGATCTTGGGATACCGAAAATTGGCTCCGCCACCTTCAGAGTTGTCCGAGCTGCTGGTAGCTGTCCCCACCTGGGCCTAACAAGCGATTGCTTGTCCGTGACTCTTCGCAGGCGCCTGATATAGTTGCCGCAGGACCAGACTGGCAGCCGACTTGAGCTAGACCGACGTGTTTGTCGTGCAGTACATCTTTGGCATTGATTTGGGCCGATCGGATAGGACGCGTTAGTAGACAAAGGCGAACCTGTAGGTTATATAGCGCAAGGTGTCACTATTCAGCGGGACTTGCCACCGTAAACGCTAAGTAGCGCGGTCGCTTCCTTGTCCACGAGTGACCGCCGTCTTCTTGTAGACCCGATGGTACCTTACACGCGAACATGGCCTGGTCTGTGTCTACATTGAAGCGATAGGCTAGGAGATCATTCGGAAGCGATAGGGTTAGCTCAATTCCTGTACAGTTGGTGTTGTGTTGCACGCACCAGGTGAAGATTGGGGTGAGCATCGCAATCGCGCAAGCGCTTGGGTGAATAGCGAGCGTCTCCGACTTTATCTCGACGCCGGAAATTGCAGAATGCGATTGAACGCTGCAGGGCGGCAGAGCTCGTGCTGTCAGTAAGTAGAAGGTCTG
The DNA here is from genome assembly GCF_000142945.1 of Phytophthora infestans T30-4. Lineage (NCBI taxonomy): Eukaryota > Oomycota > Peronosporomycetes > Peronosporales > Peronosporaceae > Phytophthora > Phytophthora infestans. The sequence goes on from NW_003307003.1 coordinate 694, forward strand.
GCCCGGGCTCAGCTCTCGTCGCTACCGCAGCTTGCGGCTGCTCGTTGGTCCTGTAGCTGCCAGTGAAGCACTCGACGGGGGGAGAGGACGTCCTTTTTGTAGAAGTCAATAATAACTCATTAACAAAATGTGAGACATATGAGCAAAATTATCTGCTGCAACAAAATTTCGGATACGCTTTGAAGAGCAATGCGCATAGCTTTAAAGGATCAATTATAATAAACTTAACGATAATAATGACGTTTGCTGCGTACACTGTCTTCATTATGACGCACATGTACCTCGCATCACAAGGCCAAAAGTCTTGAAGACTAGGCTACCTAACATTACTTCCGTTTTGGCACATACATGTAGTACGACGTATTGACTGGATCACGTACCGGTAGCTAGTACAAACTACATCTCATGAAGCAACTGTAAAGTACATGTATTGCTCGACATGATGGGGAAACACATTGTTATCATAGAGATGGGCACTCATACCAAGAGCACCAATGACACCAAGCATGAGCTCTGTTGTTTATCGCTGTGTGCCTCTCCTTCTCGCACAAATGCCACTGGTACAATTACTACCTGAGAGGGGCATAGTGGTACGAGTACCACGCAAAGTTGGCAAGCACAAAAGTACACATGTTTTAAAAACAGGACGGGTTAGCCCGCACGTGCATGGTGATATGGCCCCACCCCCATGAACGATCGAAAGCTCCACATCGGACATGAAGATGATGCTGTCGGCGGGTCTCTGACAATCAGAAGCGCTGTGTTATGAGACCTACTTTCCGTATCGACTACAAACAGTTATGTTGGGTTCGCATTAGCTGGATAAAATACACATTACACTGTTTATCTCAATAATTTCAAACCTTATCTACAACTTGCATATCTTCACCTGATCCAATGCATTTTGACTGTCCAGCCGTGCTGCACTTCAATCGTTTGTATGTAATGATGCATCGCTTTGCTGCTCTGCCTTCTATTGATTCGCTATAGTTCTTGTTGGCGCCCATTGTTTTGCGGTTGCCGAATGACTGGCAGCCTCTCGTTTGAGGTTCGTAATAATCATTGGCACCCATTATGAAACCATTATTGAAGTTCGTAATGGCTCTACGTTTCTCAGCAGTATCCATTTTACGAGGTGCTGGGTCTCTCAGTGTCGTCTCTCACTCTACCATTCGCCCACTCCAGCACAAGTCAAGCGTGTCGGTCGACGGTAAGGGCAGGATGCGTCCTGCAACTACTAGCGTTTGAGCGCGTCATGCTGCAATCTCGGGGCACTAACAACGCGAGCAAGATGCACTTAAATCTTGAAAAATTCACCACTGGAGACCGCAAACAGGACGATAAAGAGCCCAAGAAGACGAAGGTCCGAAAGCGACGTGGACCGGGAGCTCATGCGATTGAAGAAGTGTTTGCGACACTCAGCAATGCTCGGTCGTCGGGGCTCAATCCTCCTCCAGAGCGTATCATACTGACACCTCGATCAGCATAAGCTTGTTTACGCTGTGGGGTGAATCCGGAAACCCTCAAAATCCGCGACTTGGATTCCTTTTACGATCCAGACGTCACGACTGCCGTGCAGCGTATGCGCTACGAAGCGTATTCACTACGCAGACACGAGGAGATGCAGACTCTACGAGCTGAAAAGCGGAAGCTACTCGAGGCGGAGGATCGAGGCGGTGTCATCCCGTCGCGTCTTGTAGCCATTTCAGGCCCCAAACAAGGTTCTCATAGTGCCAACGGGCTACCGTCAAGCTCCTCGAGCTCGTCGGCCACGAAGAATTCCTCGTCCCTGCTGAATATCGAGCGACAACGACTTGAAAAAGTACGACAACGACAAGAACGCGAGCTGGAACAAATGCTCGAGTTCGAGATGAAGATGAACCGACTGCAACAAGAAGCAGCCGACAAGATGGAGCGCGAGAAGCGACAGCACGAAGCCATGGAGCGTTCTCGTGTACGCTTCGCGCAGGAGTTGGCAGTCGAGAAACGAGCTCGAGAGATCAAGAAGAAAACGCAACTGGATGCCGAAGAAGAGCGACGCAAGGAGATGGCTACACAGTTGGCTGCTCGCGACCGCGCGCTGGCCGAAGAAAAGGCTCGACAAGATAAAGTACGTCGCCTGGAAGCCAGAGAGCGAGAGGAAGAGCGAAAGATAAAGGCGGAAGAGCACCGAGCTCAGACCGAAGCTCTGCTTCGAGCTCAGCAGACGGAGATCCAGACAAGACTCAAGGAGCTCGACTTGGCCGAGAAAGCTCGCGAGGAAATGGTGGAGCTGCAGCGAGCCGAACGGGCGACGGCGATGGATGCAAGACGTCGGGAAGTGACGCAACGGATCCGGAAGAATCTTCGTGCGTCGAAGAAGCTGGAGGCGCAACGAAAGCGAGAGATTCAACGTAAACAAGCTGCTAGTGAGGCGGTTCGACGAGCTCATGAGGAAGAGGAGCGACGCTCACGAGAGCTGCAGACACAGCAGCAGTTGGCGTTGGAGAAGAAACGGCAGTTGGTGCTGGAGGAGACTCGACGAGAAGAAGCTCAGAGGAGACAAGAGCTGCTGGAACGTCAGCGGGAAACCGAGCGCAATGTGCAACAAGTGCAGAGAAGCCAGGGAACAGCAACGAGCTCTGCGGAGTGAGTACCGGAAGCTGCAGGCACAACTCAAGGCGGATAAGGTCGAGCGGATGAAGAGGGTGCAAGAGTATCAACGACTGGAGATGCTGCGGAGACTACAGGGACACGGAGGCACGTACGCAGCACATGCTGAACGAGAAGGAATCGCTCGTGACGCGTCGTAAACAGCTCGCCATTCGGACCAAGATCCAGCGAGATCTCATCATGCGGACGATGGAGAACGTCAAGATCACCAAGAAATGGCATCAAGCTTCCAAGACGATCGAGAAGGTGCTGAACGGAGGGAATACGAACCGACCTGGGGGCTCAGCGAACGTCTCCGAGCGACCGAAATCGAGTTCCGGTATTGTCGGGAGACAGACGTCCCTGCCGACTCTGAGTCAGCCTACGACGCCTCATGATCACTCGCAGTCAAAGGTTTTCCAACCTCCTTCGCCACCGCCGACACGAACCGCGTTCAAGTTCTCAAAGGAGACGCAACAGACGCAGAATAGCGCAGCAGGGAGCGGTACGGCAGCACAACCTTACTTCTCACCGTACGATGCGGCTCCTGAGGCTGGTCGGTCCCAGTCGGCCTGTCTAATGCAATCGTCTCCCATCTTACCGACCGCGCCTATCTTTCTGACTCGACCTAGCTATGCAAGAATTACAAAAATAGCCAAAAAGCGGACACAATTAACTCGCGCCCCTATTGGGCAATACCTGCTGACCTGCAACACTGACTGGATCTGTTGCACGATCAGACCGTCTCTCGCCCTCGCGATTGGCCGTGAGGTAAACATTTCTGCCGCTAGCGAAACGCACCGATT
>NW_003307004.1:0-4130 GCF_000142945.1 Phytophthora infestans T30-4
TGCACCCGTGCCAAACAACCCAAATCCTCTATAATCACTTGAAATTGTCACTGATTCGGGATAGTGACCCCGCGTCAGGACCATTCTCTTATTTCTGAGAAAGCACTTCACCACACATTCAAGGTACGAAGACGCACGGCATCGAGTTTCAAGAAACAAGTGAAGAAGGACTCCAAGGCTACTCGGATGCGGATTGGGCTGGTGACGTCGAGACTCGACGCAGTACAAGCGGCTACGCGTTCATGATGAACGGCGGATGCATTAGTTGGAAAAGCAAGAAGCAGCGCACGGTGGCGCTGTCATCGACGGAGGCGGAGTACATGGCGCTAACGGAAGCTGCTCAAGAAGCGATCTGGCTCAAGGCATTTCTGTGTGAACTCGGCGAAATGAAGAACGAGGATTCTGTCATGATTTTCGAGGACAATCAAGGGTCGATTGCGCTGGCCAAGAACCCCGAGTTTCACAAGCGCACCAAGCACATCGACATTCGCTACCACTTCGTGCGCGAGAAGGTTGAAGATGGCCAAGTGGTGTTGCAGTACTGCTCGACGAAGGACATGAAGGCGGATCTGATGACCAAGCCGATCACCGCGGTGCAGTTCGAATATCTTCGCAACAAGCTGGGTATCAAGTCACCAAGCGCGGTCGAGTCGAGTGGGAGTGTTGTCAAGAAGGCGTCTCGTCCAGCTTCGGCATACCAGTAAAACCGGTTTCCAAGGACCCCGCGATGTTTACGGTAAGTCAATTGCGCAAACGGATGTATGCGCAAACAGATGATTGGACGAACAGGATGATTGGACGAGTCCATGATTGGATGCACCAAATGATTGGATGCAGACTAGGACGTAAGACAGAGTAAGCTCCAATAAATCAATCACTTTGCATTTTATCATCTAGTGCACAAACGACCTTCCTTTTGGTTATGAGCCCAAGCCCCGCAGACTCTGCCCAAGACTACGCCTACGCCATGGACGCCACTTCAGCGACCGCCCGCATCAACAAGTTCGACGGAACCAACTTTTACACGTGGAAGTTCAAGATGCAGATGGTGCTGGAAGAGCGCGACCTATGGGAAGTCGTCAGTGGCGAACTGAAGATGGAGCAGTGCGCTACCGCGTTGGACCAAGCGACGTTCAAGCGGAAGTCGCGCAAGGCGCTGGCGATTATCTGTCTCGCGATGGAGGATTCGCAGCTGCCGTTGGTTCGGTCGGCGAATGGTGCGCATGATGCCTGGTCAAGGCTGGAAGGACACTTCGCGAAGAAGAGTTTGGCGAACAAACTCTTCCTTCGTCGACGTTTCTTCACCACGATGATGGAAGAAGGTGATGATGTGCTGGAGCACATCAACAAGATCAAGACGCTGGCGGAGCAGCTCGACGCAGTGGGCGCTCCGGTCAGCGAGGACGACTTGGTGATCACGCTTCTGGCAAGTCTAAGCGAGTCGTACCAGTTCCTCATCACGGCGTTGGAGTCGAGAGCTGACTCACTGTCGTGGGAACTAGTGACGGCTCGGCTGCTGCATGAGGACATGAAGCGCAAAGAGCAAGGTGGCGGTGCGGACGGCGCCGCGAACGGATAAGCGTTCATGACGAGTGACAACGGGAAGCGTAAGGGACGACAGGCGCCAAAGACATGCGCGTGTCACTACTGCGGCGAACAAGGACATTGGATCGCCAAGTGTCCGGTGAGGATTCGTGAAAATGCGGAGCGACAGAGGCCGCAACGAGCAAACGTCGCGCGCGATGAAGAAGAATCGGGCGAGTTTCTCTTCTTGGCTGGTGGTAAGAGCAAAACCACTAAGTCAAGTGACAAGTGGCTGGTCGACTCGGGTGCGACGCAGCACATGACGTACTCGAAGGAGTACATGAAGAACTACAAGAAGATGTCTCCAGTGGACGTACATCTCGCGGACGATGGTGTGGTTCAGGCAGTCGGGACCGGCGACATCGTGATGTCCATGAAGACTCCACGGGGGACCAAGAAGGGTGTGCTCACGAATGTGTGGCACATTCCTAAGCTGTCACGCAACCTCTTCTCGGTTGGTCGCTTCACCAAGGATGTTGGTCCCGTGACGTTCGAGACGGATGGGTGTTTTGCGGAAGCAAAGGGTCTCATCTGGAAGCTCGGCGCGCGTGAAGGCAAAGGTCTGTTCAAGCTGTGCATGACACCAGTTGTGCCCGACGAGGCCCAAAAAAAGGAGGTCGGTTTGTGCACTAAGATGATAAAATGCAAGTGATTGATTTATTGGAACTTACTCTGTCTTACGTCCTAGTCTGCATCCAATCATTTGGTGCATCCAATCATGGACTCGTCCAATCATCCTGTTCGTCCAATCATCTGTTTGCGCATACATCCGTTTGCGCAATTGACTTACCGTAAACATCGCGGGGTCCTTGGAAACCGGTTTTACTGGTATGCCGAAGCTGGACGAGACGCCTTCTTGACAACACTCCCACTCGACTCGACCGCGCTTGGTGGCTTGATACCCAGCTTGTTGCGAGGATATTCGAACTGCACCGCGGTGATCGGCTTGGTCATCCGATCCGCCTTCATGTCCTTCGTCGAGCAGTACTGCAACACCACTTGGCCATCTTCAACCTTCTCGCGCACGAAGTGGTAGCGAATGTCGATGTGCTTGGTGCGCTTATCTAACTCGGGGTTCGTGGCCAGCGCAATCGACCCTTGATTGTCCTCGAAAATCATGACAGAATCCTCGTTCTTCATTTCGCCGAGTTCACACAGGAATGCCTTGAGCCAGATCGCTTCTTGAGCAGCTTCCGTTAACGCCATGTACTCCGCCTCCGTCGATGACAGCGCCACCGTGCGCTGCTTCTTGCTTCTCCAACTAATGCACCCGTTGTTCATCATGAACGCGTAGCCGCTTGTACTGCGTCGAGTCTCGACGTCACCAGCCCAATCCGCATCCGAGTAGCCTTGGAGTCCTTCTTCACTTGTTTCTTGAAATTCGATGCCGTGCGTCTTCGTACCTTGAATGTAGCGGAAGACGCGCTTGAGTGCTTGCCAGTGTGTGGGACACGGGTCCGCCGCGAACTGGCTAAGAACTCCCACTGCCGCAGCGAGGTCCGGTCGAGTTCCAACCATGAGGTACATCAGGCAGCCGACAGCATTGCGATAAGGCACCTTGGCCATGGTCTCTTCATGGTTGCATCCTCCTTCGCACATGGCCTTGGTCAACTTGAGTCCTGGGTCTTGAGGGGTCTTGACAGGGTTGCTGTTCTCCATGCCAAACTTCTCCAGGATGTCCTTCGCAAACTTGGTCTGACGCACCGACACTTTTCCTGAAGTCGCATCTTGATCGATCTCCATACCGAGGAAGTACTTGAGGCAACCCAAGTCCGTCATGTCGAAGCGTTCACTTAAGGCCTTCTTCGTCGACTTGAGCAGCTCGTCGTTGTTACTGGCGAGGACCAGATCATCGACGTAGAGAGCCACGAAGATCATGTCTTGGTCATCCCACTTGACGTAGATGCAGTGATCGGCTTCACACTTCTTAAACCCCAGCTCCAGCATGAACTTGTCAATGGTCTGGTTCCACATTCGTGGCGACTGCTTAAGACCGTAGAGCGAGCGCTTGAGATGGCAAACATGGTCAGGATGTTCTTCATCCGTGTAACCATCCGGTTGCACCATGTAGATATCTTCGTCAAGCAGCCCGTTTAGGAACGCCGTCTTGACATCCATCTGGTGCACCGTCAGATTGTACTTGGCCGCCAGACTGAGCAGGATCCTGATCGACGTGAACTTGGCGACTGGCGCGAAGGTTTCTTCGTAGTCAATGCCGTACTTCTGCGAAAATCCCTTGGCCATGAGTCGTGCCTTGAACCGCTCGATCTCTCCCGCTTGGTTCTCCTTGATGCGAAACACCCAACGACAACCAATTGCCTTTCGACCTTGGGGCAATGGCACCAACGACCATGTCATGTTCTTGCGAAGAGAGTCGACTTCTGAGTCGCACGCTTCCTTCCACTTGGCCGCGTTGCTGGATTCCATCGCCGACTTGAACGTAGTCGGCATTTCTCCCACTGAATCCACAACGTAGGCCGCTTCGAAATCTTCTTCTCGACCACTTGCGACCGCTGACATCTCCTCCAGCGTCTGTGTGGTGTAGC
>NW_003307005.1:0-4131 GCF_000142945.1 Phytophthora infestans T30-4
TTAAATTTACATAAAATCTTGCGGTTCCTTTTGCATACAAATTTGCCTGGAGCTCCCCAGTAAAGGCGTGTAAAATATTCCTACCCGGTACAAAAGACTGAGAACCTTAGCATTCATACCTTACCATGCTCAATAAACCGATTACGGCTAGTGATCTTGGCAAAAGTCTCTTTGTTGTTGGTTGGCGATCACTGTACCTTAATCTTCCACCCAGAAGCACCTGCACTTCAGTCTAAAAACGCTAAATAATATATTTAGTTTAGCGTCGTGATCGAATTTCACGGGCCGTTTCTGAACCTAGATTGCAACAATGCAAAGAATATATGTCCAGCTTGCATCAAATACCCGCTTGTACTGCCTGGTTAAGCTTGTAATAAACTGACTATTAACCACTTCGCATACCAAACTCGCTACTTTGAAAGAAAATTAAAAGTGTAACAGTTTTAATATTTAATAAAAATATTCAGGCTGTAGCATTTTCTTATGCAGAGAAGTGTGTTCATTTTGTGCTGATTCAGAATTAGTCATTAGACACTCCAATCTGTGCCTCTTATGGTTATACTGTAGCCTTTGGATATAACGATGCGTCGCACGACGCCTTTTGTTGACGGCGGTATTTTTATTTGATACTTAAACGATGATTCCAGGATGGTTAAACGTAGATTAGGCTCTAAGTTGATTAACGTTTCTTTACGGGCCTACTTATAATAACCATAATTTACACCTCTCATGTTGTGTTGTTATCTTACCGCTGCATGTAAAACCTTATTCTACGCCTTGTCGGCAACGCGTCTGCCTATTAAGAAGTATCAGAATTTGTTGTCTAAATAAACGCTTAGGAAACAATACAGTAGTAATTGTCATCAGCACATATTACTTCTTTTCCACGTCAATCTAAACCATCTATCTTTGTGGATCTAGTGACAACGTTTATAAGCACAGCTTTGTTCTTACGGCAAGCCCACACGACCGGCTACTGCTGTACATGTAACATGTACGATTTAGCAATACCAGAAATAACTTATTATTAATAATGCTAATATCTTTACAGTAAAAAAATTGAAATTATCATTTTAGTCAGTGTAACTCGCAGATCCTACTGAGTACAGAGTATTTAGTATACTTAAACCATGTCCTCGGAAACACGCATGCTTACGTGTACGCTAAGCACCCTGCCCTCCGTTTAGTACTCAAATATCAATGCATTATGAAAAAGTATAAAATATTAAAACGATCCCGCCTTCGGATAATGTATTAGCTTTGTGCAAATCCCATATGTAAACTGGGAAACACATGCATTTATTGATGTCAACTACACATTCTAGTTTTAACCAATTGAAGCCACCTTCGCTGCGCTCGGCAGCCAGTAGAAATATTTAAATTATTTTATCCAATGATTTGTCCGGAAAAGCGTGACAGGCACGACAATTTAGTGTGACGGACAGACAGGTTGCTGCAGTAGATGTTTAAGACTAGCCGTTCGCCGCCGCTACGCGGCGGAGTGGCATGGTTTGTTGTAGATGTAGTGGCCACGAATTTAAGTGCCTCGTGGTGTCGCGTGTTTTGTGAGCGTCGTTCGCCCAGTAGATCTTAGCTTCGTGTACTTAGCGACTTACCTTTCCGAGTCTCATCCGGCCCCGTATAATGTCGTTGTTTGGTACGCTTTCGTTACCCCGTACTACAGGCTGGATGTCATGTTCTACAGTGGCCGGCGCTCTCCCGTGATATTTTGGCTTCGAGGTTCCCTGCTCACCCGTGGCCCAGGCTGCTTAGTGATTGTCCTAGATTTGTGAACTCATTCTCTCACGGTGCTTAGTGGTTGTGTGCTAGCCTTTTTGGTCTCATGTGCTCCCGTAGACGCCATGTACTGCTCACCTAACTTGTTACGAAGACGATCGGCACGACGGTCGCGCTCACTGAAGAGCTTCTTTAACACAGCTCTCAGTTCCTTCAAGCGTTCCTTGTCGTGGCCAACCTTTTTAGCTTCTTCAGCGAGACCTCGTTCAATACCAGCTAACGGAAGCCAGTGGAGACGCTCCCACAATGCGAACCCGAGGTCAACTTGCTTACCGCCGTCCCCGAAGATTCGCCCAGATCATCGTGAGACGGGTCTCAATCGGAGCACGCTTGGAGATGGGGACGCTTGGGTTGAAGTCAACAGTGTCGAAGAGACAAGCTTAAAGAGGATAGAGCTGCCGAAGTTGCTGGTACGGGTGATCAGGATGCGAGTAATCAAAGAACGCTTGGAGACCCTCCAACGTTGTATGCACGGTCACCTCACCAGCTGGTTCGGGAAGCATTAAGCTCAAGAGTCGCTCGAAACACTTCTTGGCGCCTGCATCGGTAAACTCCATGTCCACATACGGAAGAACCCAAGGTGGCAGGGTGGACGAAGCCGGCACCGTAGGGCGAGTACCAGATAACACTCGGTGAGGCAACGGCTCAACCGACGGTGCACCACCACGACGCGGCACCGAAGTATAGGTTGCCGTAATCTTGCGTCCAGGTCTAGCATCGAGAGTCCAAATAGAAGGACGAGGAGACACTGGAACAGGAAGAGAAGATGCTGGTGCCGGAGGACTTGCTGGTGGCGAAGGAGGCGGGCCGGCAACGATGATTGGGGAAGTCATCATCAGCGAAGGATTTGGCCGAGGTGGAGTCGGAGGACGAGCTGGGCCAAGATTACTCCAGTTCCTGTTTGAATCTTCAACATCTTCGTCATCGAGTATGCTTGAATGATCGGTGGGGGGCGGAACATCACCGCTACCACTGGGAGCATCAGGAGAGTCATCCACCGAAGGTTCATTGTCATCCACGTCATCTCCATGGTCGTCATCAGCATTCCCATCGTCATCAATCTCCATCGAAAGGCCAGGCGAAGACACGCTTGATACATCAGTCGTGGGAACAGTCGAAGCCGACTTCGAAGACGCGGAAGCTAGTGGAGCAGCCTCAACAGGGGCAGACCCTGCTGTAGAAACCACTCCCGAGACTTCAACTGCCTTGGACATCGCGGCAGACGCCGAAGCAGACTTGCCTTGTGGGACAGTTTGGTCCGACTCTTCACCTTCGTCACTTGAGCCAAACATGAGCCGCATTTGCTCGGCCTCGCGCAGAGCTTCTTCAGCAGCACGTATGTCGGCTGGAGAAGGCGTAATCGTTAAAGCTGGTGGCTTGGTCACATCGGGTGGACCCTGAGGCGGCGGCAAAGGCGCGTCAGGAGAACCGGTAACATCGTCGTGATCCCCAGGGTTCACATCCTTACCCGAAGGCTCTGTAGCAGTTTCTTGAGCCGAAGGGACGCTACTTGGATCAGCAGTCCCCATGTCCACGTCACTCCGGTCGCCACTGAGATCGACCACGGCGGGAATCGAGGAAGACGCTGGTGTAGGACGTGGCGACCATGAACTTGGAGAAGACGGTACGGACTTGGACCGAGTCTTCATATGACGTCGGGGCGACTTGGCAGGAGAATGAGGACGAGATTTCTTGCTCTTCTTCTGGGCTGCCTTCTTCCACGCCTTCGGACCGAACAGCGATCGACGAGCCGACTTGGGAGTTGAAGTATCGGCAGGTGGCGCATCACCGAGACCGGCAGCTGCCATCGAAGTACTGGCCTTGTCCGTTGGGATTGGAGCCTTGTCTTCGTCAGAGTCTTCCGACTCGTCGTCAGAATCCTCGCCACCTGGTCTAAGACGCTTATGGGACTTCCCATGGGCCACTTGGTGAGCGGCTTTGGCCAAATCTGCAGGAAGGGCTTGAGGTTCGTCCGAAGACGCGGTGGCAGACTGAATGCGCCTCAAAGCGACTAACGTCTCCTGATCCAAGTCCAGCGCGTCCAGGTCCAGCTCACCCGCAGTCAGACCTATCACGAAGGATTGTGAACGAACGTTAGTTGCTGAACACACGGTGGAAGGAGCGACATTATGAGCGTACCTTCAACAGCCAGACGAAGTACCTCGGGATCCATCCCTGCCAGACTCACGTGTGCACGGAGGGTACGATTCGCTTGGAGGAGGCGAGTGTTACGGTCTTGCTGGTTCTCGAGGACCTTGAGCGTGTCGTTATCAACGTACTTGCCCTGGGCAAGCTTACCAGAAGGAGGTGAAGCTTCCGAGTCTGCTCGGTATT
>NW_003307006.1:0-4133 GCF_000142945.1 Phytophthora infestans T30-4
TCGCTGCCTGTCAAGTACTGGCGGTGGAGAGTAGGCTGATTTGTAATTTCAAATATTGGGAAAGATAAATCCTTTGTAGACGACTTAACTACAGAACGGGGTGTTGTAAGCATGAGAGTAGTCTTGTACTACGATCTGCTGAGATTTAGCCCTTGTTCTATTGATTTGTTCAGAAATGAACATTTCTCCCCCCAATTGCAAACGCGCAATGTTAAAACTATAAAGTTAAGCAGTCGAAATAAGGCTGCGTTAAAGTGATTTACTTTCGCTATGGGGCGGCGAAAGTAACCGGTCAAAGTGCTGGTAGAGAGTTAATACTGTTAAGCTTAAGATCGTCAAAGTCTTTGTTTTGGCTTAGTGAGGTTTGTTCGCAAAAATCGCTAAGTGCCGCTGCTATTGTTTTCCGAGCCAAATTCGGCGACCTTAGTATCGGGTTTATAACAGGCAGAAAGCGAGAAACACTTTGCGTGAAAATCGCTAAGTGCCAGCGCTAATGATTTCTGAGCCAAAATCGGAGATTTTAGTATGGGGGTTTAACAGGGCAAGCTAGACGGCAGGGCGTAAAATTAGACTTGGTTTAAGTATGTTAAAAGAGAGCGAATAGCGTGAATTAGACCTGGTTTAACTATGTTAAAAAAAGCGGAATAGCATGAATTAGACTTGGTTTAACTATGTTAAAGAGAGCGGAATAGCATAAAATAGACTTGGTTTAAGTATGTTAAAAGAGAGCGAAATAGCGTAAATTAGACTTGGTTTAACTATGTTAAAGAGAGCGGAATAGCATAAAATAGACTTGGTTTAACTATGTTAAAACGAGCGGAATAGCATGAAATAGACTTGGTTTAAGTATGTTAAAAGAGAGCGAAATAGCGTGAATTAGACTTGGTTTAAGTATGTTAAAGAGAGCGGAATAGCATGAAATAGACTAGGTTTAACTATGTTAAAAGATAGCGAAATAGCGTGAATTAGACTTGGTTTAACTATGTTAAAGAGAGCGGAATAGCATGAAATAGACTTGGTTTAACTATGTTAAAAGAGAGCGAAATAGCGTGAATTAGACTTGGTTTAAGTATGTTAAAGAGAGCAGAATAGCGCGAATTAGACTTGGTTTAAGTATGTTAGAGAGAGCAGAGTAGCGTGAATTAGACTTAGTTTAAGTATGTTAAAGAGAGCGGAATAGCGTGAATTAGACTAGGATAAAGTATGCAAAATGAAGCTGAGGACTTTGTGAAAAAATGCGAAGTTGTTTGCTGTTCTAATTGTATGGGTTTGGAGATGTTTTTGGCTTGGATTAATAACAGGCAGGAAGCGCGAGGAAACGCAGCGAATATGGACGCGTACGCGGAAGGTGACGGCGGAGGAAGCGCGGATATGGAGGTGAAAATGGTGAAGGTGATGGCGCGAGGAAGGTGACGGCGCATGGGTGTGAATATGGAGGTGATGAAAGGTGACGGGAGGAAACGCATGATGTATATGACAAGTTAGTGTCGTACTTAAGCGGAGCGCGCGCTGTGCATGTATGAAGGTGTCGAAGGTGTTCATATTGCCTAAGACGCGTACGTGCACATGTCATGTCGCATAGGAAGCGTAGGTATGGTTGTGCAAGTCGTAATGGCCACTTTGGTGGTTTAACATTGTTTCCAGGCCGCGTATGCGCAAATATGGGGTGCGGCGGCTATCTGCACTGCTGTGTATGAAGGTGTCGGTCTGTGTGGGGTTCCTATCGGAGAGAATACGTATGCTGCGTTGTAGGAGTGAGCTGCTGGCCACACGTTTGTATTGGAGTGCGCCACACCACCCCCCTTTTTGTTTTGTTACTATATAAAGTGTAGCCATCCACCCAGCCAATTCTGAGGGCCAGAAGGGGTATTGGGGGCCATCGTGTGCAGTCTATGGCCACGTATGTGGACATGTGAGTGTGTAAATGTGTTGTACCAATGTATACGAGTGATAAACACTAATAGGCGTGTCGGTCAAAGTCAAATGTAGACGGCCATCTTAGGCTGAAAGCACCATATCCCGTCTGCTCTGTGAAGTTAAGCAGCCTCAAGCTCGGGTAGTACTCGGGTGGGTGACCACCGGGGAAGTCCGGGTGCTTACTTTTTAGCCCGTTTTGAGCTGTTTACCGACTTTGCGTGTGTTTGCAAACGCAAGATATGATGTCTGGCATGTGCCCACACGACATCTTGGTTTTAGTATGCCTGGCGAGCCACTACACACGAGATCTTGTTTTTTGTATGGTGTTCTTTAATTTGATTTATTATGAAGATGAAAGAGAACCGTTAGAACGGGTATGAAGGGTGTTCTAGGGGTGCTTTTCGGTGCTCTTTCACGTGGACATATCGCAGCATGCGACATGTCAGTGGAACACTGTCTAAATTAATAAATACTGTTTTGGCCGATTTCTAAAAGCGTCTATAAAAGGGCATAAGTGCAATGACTCGTCTTTGTAACCCTGCGGCCTAGGCGTAGTTTTTCACGGGGAATCCGAATATCAAAGGTAGATTTATGTACAACATGTACTTTTTTTGCAACATGTACTTTTTATCTACGGGACATAGACATACGTAAAAACACACGGCGGAGCCGTTCCCGCAATCAGAATTTGTCTAACTCTTCTAGATAAAAAGTTATTCAGCGAAATGTGAGACTTTGTTTGGCATGCTCTTTTTTTAGGTGCGATCCGGCCAAAGGTGTCTTTGGGACGAGCTACGTACAGTTGTACTGTGCAGTGAACGCTGCACAGTTTGAAACATTTGCAGTGTACAAGGTTTGTACATGTACATGAACAGTGGTCTTCTTTACGTTTGACCACCGTATCACTGATTTGCTCGCTTCTTTTTGGTGAAGGTATGCACTTTTCTTTCGTTTTTATAGGTTTGATCTAAGAAACTAATACATGTATTAATACATGAGCGCTACATTGATTGATCAGCGTGACGGCGTCACTTTTAAATGGCTCTGTGCAAAGATCCAAATTGAAATTTATATAAGAAGCAAGACTTTTCTACTTTGTTCTGTAGTACTGCACACCAACTGTATTAGACACGCATTTTCAAAGATACCGGTACATGTTCAGTACTACAATTGCCGATCTCAAATGAAAACTACATAAAGACTTAAAGTTTTGAGAATAGGTTTACAGTAAGTCTAGAATAACAAACGGTACGTGTACATGTACGTTACCAAGTAACCTACGAAGTATACGCTACGGAAGCGATGTTCAAAGCCGATCAGCGTGTCTGATGCAGGCCACAGATGACTTGACCCGTTTTGATGGTGTCGGAGTTCGACTCGAACCGTTGTATCACTTAGACAGACAGTTATCCTGTCCTCGTTTCTGCCCATTCGTCTGATACTGAAGTACATCTCGTGTCGACTCTGCTGATCACTTGACGCCATAAACGAGGACGACCACCCGCACCAGCATGATCATGATCACCGTATACGGTCTCTTCCGAGTGCCTTGAGCGCACCACCCGAATCCATTCTCCAATTCACTCAAGCCTACGCAAATACACCTTCGCTCCACCATGCTGTCCTTCGTCAACTGCATCGTCGCGGCCACTTTTGCCGTCGTCAACTTCACCAGCCAGAGCGCGGCCGGCCTGGACGTGAACCTCCTGCCGGTAGGAACGTACTTCAAGCCCTCGGACCGCATGTACTCCGGCGTCGTGAGCAACACGCGGCCGTTCCGCCGCTCGCCGTGTGTGACGACTGGTGAGAGCACGGCGCAGAGGAACAGCGACGAGGAGCGAAGCGGAGGAGGGCGGCGAGAGTCCAACGAAGGGGACTCGAAGGTAAGGCATAGGAGGCAGTTGATGTGCCTCGAAGAAGGTAAATTGGAAAGTGAGATTGAAATGGTTAGTTGTTTGTCGGCTACGAGGAAGTGCTTGTTAGCATTCCCTTGGTATCCTATGTAAGTATATGCATTTCACTATACTAGATTCTAAGTAGTCCTTGAGTCGAATCTGGGAAGTAGCGTAGCGTAATAGGTGAACCGCGGTTCATTTGAACCGGGTCAGGAGTCTCCATAGGTGAATTCAAATGGAAAAATAATGGACTGTCATTGAAGTTCCATTGTTTGGCAATACTCGTCCAACATGGTGAATTGCAGGCGGTGTGTCTGCCTT
>NW_003307007.1:0-4137 GCF_000142945.1 Phytophthora infestans T30-4
AATACTTCCGAAAATAACAGAATTCTTCATGGCGTTATTTACTGCTATTATGAAGCCACAAAAAATATAGCGACTAGCACGCTGCAAGCTTAGGGTACTTAGACTTTTTGCTACTTTCAAAAAGACAAAATCCCTTTAGGACAGAGAAGTGTGTATGTTGTCTCCCGCGACCAGCACACATCTGCGAATGTTGCAAAGACGCTCGTCAGGTTGACGCCTGACGCCTCGCACGTGGCACACTCGTCTACATCGTCTTCATCCAGCGAAGCTTGTCGACCCAATGCACCGCGTGGGTCGTAGTCGGGACGCCAAGACAAAGCGTCGGCGAGAATGTTGTTCTTGCCGGGTTTGTAGTGGACAACGAAGTTGTACTCAGAGAAGAACGAAAGCCAGCGGGCCATCCGCTGGGAGAGATGAGGACTCTTCATCGCTGTCCTCAGCGATGCATGGTCGGTGTACACCGCGAAGGTATCCTCACCCAACAAGTACACTCTGAATTTGATCAGAGCGTAGCGCATCGCAAGGAGCTCCTTGTCGTGAACAGGGTAGTTGCGCTCCGCCGGCTTCATCTGCCTGGACTGGTAGCTAACGACACGCTCTCGACCTTCTTCATCGAATTGCATCAGCGCACAGCCGATGGCAAAATCACTCGCGTCGCAGACGACGTGAAAAGGCTTCGAGTCATCCGGGAGCGCGAGGATTAAGGGCCTCGGCGAGACTATTCTTCACCGAGTCGAAGGCGGCTTGATGTGCGGACGTCCACGACCACGACACATCTTTCTTCAACAACGAAGAGAGCGGCTGGATCAATCCGGCGTAATTCTTCGTGTACTTGTGGAGATAATTTGCGAGACCCAGCCACTGACGCAGTTCAGTGGGATTCTGTGGCGTAGGCCACGCACATATCGACGACACTTTCTCGGGGTCGGCGCGGACGCCGTTCTTGCTCACAAAGCAGCCAAGCACCGGAATCTCCGGCGCGCAAAATATACACTTCTTCAAGTTGGCATACAGCTTGTTTTCGCGCATCACTTGGAAGACTTGCCTCAGATGCTTCAAGTGGACTTCAAGCGCGCTGAGGCCTCCCTCAGCGCGACTGTGTACGAAGATGTCATCGAAATAACTCGGTGCGAAATCGCGGAGCGGGCGCAGCACATGGGATACCATGCGATTGAACGTGGCGGGAGCATTCTTCAAGCCTTGTGGCATAACAAGCCACTCCCAGAGCATACCACTAGGAGTGCTTACCGCTATGAGCGGTATATCGCTCAGCCTCATGAGGATTTGGTAGAACCCATCGGTCAAGTCGATGGCGCTGAAGACCTCACTACCCGACATTGCGTCGAGCACCATGTCCTTCCGAGGAATCGGCGTCTGGGCAGGGATGGTAGCGTCGTTCAGCTTGTTGAAGGCATGGACGATGCGCCATCCGCCCGTGGCTTTTTTCACACAGAAGGTCGGACTGGAGTGCGGCGATGTGCTCTCACGCACATGACCCGCCTTGCGGCGGCTCTCGAAGAAGTCATCGATAGCTTGGACCTGATCTCGCGGGAGCGGCCACTGCCGCGTCACACAATACTTCGAGCCGGGCACGAGATCGATGGCAAATTCCTCGGTCAGCTGGCAACTCAGCTGGGATCTTATCCGGAAATACATCTTCATATTCGCGGGCGGTCTCGTAGACTGGATTGCCGGATTCGCGTAGCGCGTCCCAAGACTGCGCTGCGAAGCGCTCCTCGCGGGCCGACTTCGGCTCAGCGCTCTTTGGGCGCGAGGGAGCGTCGCCGTCACTGACTGCATTTACTTCGAGCGACGCCGAATCGGCGTCGGTGATCAGGCAAACCTGTTCGATTTCATCGTCCTTGAGGCCGCGAAGGAAGTTCTTCCAGGAGAGACCTGGAAGTCGAGTGATCGACCCTGCCTCGCCAGGCGGGTTTGCAAGCTCGAGTGTTCGTCGGCGGCCAGAGGTACCATGCTAATATCTCAGATATTTTAGAAGGGCAAAACGCACTTCGCCGGGGGGAGACTGTTCCCCTGTGGGGGGAGGGGGTTTCTCTCGCGCGCGAGAGATATTTTTGGAAGCGAAGAAGGCCTCTCCCATATATTTCTCTCTCTTGCCGCCCTCGAAGCAATCGAGAGAGATCGCTCTCGTGGACGAGTGCACCCCTCTAGCGGAGCCCTGCTCGACGCGTATTTCACAGGAGCGCAACTGCTCGACACCGGCTCATTGACGGGAGCCCCTGCTCGACCGCCATCTCGTTCGTCTGCGGGAGCCCCTGCTCGACCGCCATCTCGTTCGTCTGCGGGAGCCCCTGCTCGACCGCCATCTCGTTCGTCTGCGGGAGCCCCTGCTCGACCGCCATGTCGTTCGTCTGCGGGAGCCCCTGCTCGACCGCCGTCTCGTACATCTGCGGGAGCCCCTGCTCGACCGCCAGTTGGTCTTCATCCCCGCGTCGCCGCGGGGACTCGTCAGTTAACAGCACAGCGCAAGCCGTGCAGAGAGGGCCATCGCTCACTCTGTGCACAACGTGCGTCGTGGATGACCGGTCCACGACGGTGACGTGAGGCCAATCCTTCTGGGCGACCAGGAGGTGCGTGAGCACCTCGCTCACATCATAATCACTGCGGCGCTTGACCGACCGGGCCAACCAGTCAATCTCTGGTTGATAGCGCGTAAGCCACGGCATACCCAGGATGCAGTCAAACGCGTAATTCATCTCAATGACGAGGAAGTCGTCGTTGCTTCGGAAACCGTCGAACGTGTACGGAAGGGTAATCTCGCGCCGCGCGACGCGGCGTGATTTCCCATCGGCCAACTTGACAGCGACCTCCCCTCTACCTTTGCGGACAGTGATGTCCGACGGGAGTACCGACAAGCACGACGCGCGGAAGAAGTTGTTGGTCGCTCCTGAATCAAGGAGCGCTCGCAGAGGTCGCCGGGCACCGGCGACATGAAGACTGACGATGATCAATCTTGAATCGCTCGGCGTGGTGGTGGCATGAAAGTGTGTATGCAGCACAGGAGGGCTAGGAGGTTGGGTTGCCACCGGGGGACCCGGACCTCCATTCCAGCCAGTAGGGCGCCCCGCACCTACTGACCCTGACCGTTTTTTGGCTGGTCAGAACTCACGGGCTCGGCATCGACATGCGCAAGCACTGGAGCTGGCGCGCGGCACGCCGCCGCGCGATGACCGACCTTACGACAGCGGAAGCAGGTGAGAGAACGATTGTTCCGAGCACCGCTCCGACGCGCTGCATAACGCTGACGATTGCTCGTCGCATCGATAGCGTCGATGTCCATGGGCTCGGGCGCAGAATCCCGAGCAGAAGCAGGTAGCGCGTGAGCGTATGACGCTGCAACCACGTAGTCCTCGCGTAGGGCGAGGGCGAATGCCTTTTCGAGCGTAGAGGGGTCCGATCTTGTAAGGCAGTAGCGCGTCATGCCTTCGCGCATACCGAACACGAATACATGAACCTGAGAGGCCATATCGATCGGCTTGGACACGATGCACGACGCGAGGTGTCGTGTCTTCTGGACGTAGTCGCGCATAGTCATCGTGCCTTGCCGAAGGGCGAAGAAGTCTGCCCGAATTCGGGATTCATCTTGCGGCGGCTCGAACGCGAGCCGAAGGTCACTCTGGAGGGTATCCAGAGTGGGGAAGACGTTGGGATCGACAACCAACTTGCCGAGAGCCCATTCCTTGGCTTTCCCAGACAATGGCGAGAGGATGAAATGGACCTTCGCGGAAGGCGCCTCGATCAACCTCGAGGCGATGGCGATGTCGATCTCTCGAAACCAGCGATTCAGCGGAAGTCGATCTTCTCCGGCGCCGGAGTAGATGGACGTCTCTAGCTTCACGACGTCATTCGTGGAGATACGCGAGGGAGTTGACACTCGCCGATTCGCATCGGCGAGCTCGCGTTCCATAAATTCTTGTGCCGCAACGCGCTGCTCGTCGGGCGTCGCTGAGCGCAGCAGCGACGTG
Organism: Phytophthora infestans T30-4; assembly: GCF_000142945.1. Taxonomy (NCBI): domain Eukaryota; phylum Oomycota; class Peronosporomycetes; order Peronosporales; family Peronosporaceae; genus Phytophthora; species Phytophthora infestans. The sequence continues at coordinate 3,987 of NW_003307007.1, forward strand.
ACGACGGCTTCTCCGGACACCGCCGCAAGGCGGTGGAGAGCTTCCCACTCGATCCGAGTGAGATGGAGAAAGGCAGCGTGGTCGAGGTCTTGGCTCATGTCGAACTTGGTCGTTGGAAGGACTACGAAGTGCTACCAGGTGTAGCGGCCAG
>NW_003307008.1:0-4139 GCF_000142945.1 Phytophthora infestans T30-4
CCAGTACGTCCTACCCGTGATCTGATACAATCCAGCCAGGATCGAGCCAGATCCGCAAGAAGCCAGTGGGGGTTATCGTCAGATCGGGCTCAAAGGTAATCGCCGCACAGATCCTGACTCGTCCGTGGACCAGACGGTCCACAGGTTCGTCCGACATTTCCTCGGGCACCCTACAGCGACAACACTTCGAAGCTGCGATGAGTCGTTTCCTGGCCGAACAGGGTATGGGAGCGCCCGTGCCACAAGTGCAAGTGCTTCACGAACATGGAGCACGAGACGTGGAAATGGAGTCAGTGGAGGGAGACAACTTCCATGATGAGTTCGACCCAGATGATCTGGATGGCCCATCCACTTCGTCAGCAGTAATAGCAACAGCCACAGCCGGGGCAGGTGATCGTCCATGATCCAGAGGGTACGGATCTCAGCCATATCGGACCTGAAGGAGTTCACGGGCAAGGATCAAGATGAGGACCGAGCGAGAACATGGATCAGCAAAGTCAAGTCGGCCCTCATGAGAGATCAAGCGTCGGATGCTGAGAAGTGTTTGACCTTTGCGGATCTGCTAGCGGGGCCAGCCAGGAACTGGTATCGGCAGCTGGGCAGATCCACCAGGAACAAGTGGCCGGATTTGCTGCGCAGCTTCCAGACCCAGTACTGTGTATTGGGAGTGTCGGTGGCACGACAATACTACCATGCTCGCCGCAGATCGGATGAATCCCCGCTGGAATACCTACATCGACTAAATGTGGCCGGTCTACGGCCCAAGTTGAAGATCAAGGATGGGGGATCCAAGGTACTGCGGGAACATGTGGATCATTTCATCGAGACGTTGGGAGATGTGGATCTGGCCGACAGGCTGACCCTGTTACGTCTTCTCAGACGCAGATGAGCTTGAGGAAGTGCTGCGGGCGGTGGATCGCGCGAAACACTCGCCAGAAGAAGGCGGCGGTCGGATCCGGCAAGTATCGCTAAAAGGCTCCGACGCTCACGGCTCCAGCTCGACGTGTCTATCAAGTCACGGCGCCTGACTCAGGAACTGAGTCAGGGATCCGACGGTTCGGACTCCGACCCAGAGGATTACCGTTTAGTCTGTCTCACTGCGTCCAACGATCGAACGGCGAAGACTGGAGACAACTCTCGACCGAGGGATACCGTACCCGGGGACCGTGGGATGTACAGATCCCGAGATCTCATGGACGGGACAGCCCAGGTCAGGTGTGGATCCCGGAAGCACACTGAATCTGGATGCTGGAAACATCTAGTCTGTGAGAAGTGTGGCAAGAAAGGTCATCCCGGAGATCATTGCTTCTACGTGTGTCGCGGGTGTGGCGAGATTCACGACGTCGGCAAGTGTCCGATGGAAAAATTCTACAACCAGATCCGCCAATGGTTTGATCCAGCCAAGCACAGAGGGATGTTGCCAGAAGTGGCCGAGAAGATGTTAAACTAGGACGCTCGCCGGGTTTGAATCCGGTACGAGCCGAGCGTTCTAGGTATTGCATTTATGCATTTGTGAACAAGACATCGCCAGATCCAGGTAGCAGGACCCTAGATCCAGTCGATAATACACGTGATCTACATGAAGTGTCAGTTGCCAAGGTCTCTAGTTTGCGCCAAGTGGATGAGTTTTCCAGATCCGAAGTCTCTTCAACCCTGGATCTACACAGAGGAGCGGCACGTGGTTATTGGGAGAAGCGCCAACATGGTCGATGGTTTGAGCCAACCAAGGGTAAAGTCACTGCAGATCCACCTAAGGTCTGTCTGGTCACTGGATCCTATGGATCTGAGGATGTTGGATCCATGGATCTGCTAACAGGAGAGTCCCGTGGGTACTGGAAGTACCATGCCCCGGGAAAGTGGTTCAGACAAGCCAAGGTAGGGGGCAAGATCAACAATGAAAAAGCAATCCTACTCCTAGATAGTGGTGCCGAGGTGTCTATACTGGATACCGCCTTTGCTCGTAAGGTTGGGTGCCAAGTGGATGGGAGTCGGATCCAAGATTGTGTTGGGATTGGTGAAGGCGTGTACCGTACGAACGGGAGAACGCGGATCAAGATCACGCTGGCAGGTTGTTTGGTGTATTGGTTCGACATTTGGGTCGGGGATCTCGCCGGTCAAGACGCCATCCTTGGGATGGATTTCATGGTGCCGGCCGGAGTGAGGTTGGATCTGGCGGATGGGACACTTTGTTTCCCTGACGAGATGCGGATCCAGCTCAGCGGACGGCGGCCGTTGTATGGAGCGAAGATGAGGATCATAAGGGCGGATAAGACCACCTGGATCGAGCCCGGGGAAACTTGGGAGCTGCCAGACCGGTTAAAGTGGGTGGAACATGAAAGACTGTGGGTCACCCGGGGCGAGAAATGGGTACCTACCGTAATCCAAGGACCAGGTCGATCGCAATACCTCCAGGTCACGAACGTCAGCGACAAGATATTATTACTGGACCATTATGAGGAGATCGGGCGATGGTTGGCGAAGGACGGTATCCCTAGACGACCTGGATATGTGTCAGTGGGATCCCGCCGCTACAAAGAATGGCAGAATCTGGTGTACGAGGCGACTACCGAGATCGAATCTCTCGCAGAGGTGGAGCTCCCAGCGGAGCCAACTGGCCCCTTGGTGGATCGGCCTTCATACCCAACTCCGCGAAAGATCCTGCAGAGGGATCGACGGGTTGAGATCCAAGCAATGAGAGTTGGATCCAGGACAGGGGACGATCCCCAGAGTCGGCCCTTAGATAACGCAGGGTCGGTGGATGAAGGATTGCAGAGGGCTAAAGCCGAGCAGCCGGATCCCGCTGATCCACAAGTGGATCCAAGCTCTCCATTGGATAAAGTGCCTGGATCCCTATCGAGAGTGGCAACACTAGTCAAACCCGAACTGTCGGTCTTAAACTCGTTAGAGGACCAACTGGATCCAACTGGTGGTTTCCCTGATACCAGGGTACCTGAACCCCCGAAGATAGAAGGACTGCCAGGCGAGAGAGGGCCGCGGTGTTTGGATTCAATGGTGGATCCTACCAAGACGGAAGATGAGCTAGTCTGTTACCGTGAAGGCGGGGATCTACACGCCGAGGACCTGGGAGAAGGCCTGGCGGTGATCCCGGAGGTACCACTGACCACAGAAGAAGTCACGATTGATGATATCCAAGTGGATCCGGGGGCGAATGAACCTGCTGAAGTGGATCGTCTGCGTCAGAAAATCTGGGAGAGCCGACATCTGCTGATTGGTAAAGGTAATGCGTTACCGCCCGCTGCCCGCGGAGTCAAATGTGACATCGATGTCGGTGACGCGAAACCGATCGCTCAGAGGGTGAGGAAGGTGGCGCCTCAGTTCCGAGAAAAACTATCGGATCTGATTAAAGGCCTGCTGCAAGCCAAGATCATCAGTTTCTCTACGTCTCCGTGGGCATCCCCAGTGGTAATCATCATCAAGAAGAACGGGGTGGATATACGTCTGTGCATAGATTACCGGCTGGTTAACGGTCTGACTCGATTGATGGTGTATCCGATGCCACTAATCAATGAGCTGTTGGAAGATCTGGATAAAGTACTCTGGTACTGCTCTCTTGACATGGCCAGTGGTTTCTGGGTAGTTACTATGACGGATCGAGCTCGCGCGATATCCGCATTCATCACACCGTTTGGACTGTTCGAGTGGAACCGGATGCCGTTTGGATTGAAGAACGCACCCCAGATCTACCAACGTCTAATCGATAGCGCTCTCTATGGATTCACCCGAATACCGGAACCCAAAAGGGGTGGATCCGGGGAAGATCATACGGAAGTAGATCCATTTGAGGCAGGAGAGCCAGGGGATCCTGGAACCCCGTCCGTGCTAGGACGCAGATCTTACATCGACGACATTCTAATCCCGGCGAAATCGTGGGATCAGTTGTGCGAAAGAGTGACATCCCTACTGGAGGCGTGTACTAAGTGGAATCTTTCTATCAGTGTGGTAAAGAGCTATTGGGGGATGCGCAAGGTGGATTACTTAGGCCATCGAGTTTCCAAGGAGGGATTGGAGGCGAATCTTAGGACCTATCTTCGTTAGCCGATTTGCCCTTCCCGCAGTCGTTACGGCGATGCAATCCTTCTTGGGCAGTTTGAACTACTACAGTCGGTTCATCGAGGATT
>NW_003307009.1:0-4140 GCF_000142945.1 Phytophthora infestans T30-4
TTCGTGATCTGACCACTCGGTCATACATCGCTGTCTTCGCGAGTAGCTCCCGGTATATCGATCTCTTTCAGCCGAGTCGATGCTTCACGTCGGCTGTGTCGCACTCCCAGCGCTCTTACACTCCCGCTGCGACGTTACGGACTCGGGCCTCGCAAGCGGTGTCCAAGGATGTCGTTGACTCTTCACATGGCTCAACTCCGCGAGGTACCATTCATGCATTTCGGCTCAACTCGTTGTTGGAATGAATTATTGGATACACTGAGCGGAGGGGTGCCGATGGAGCTCGTAGGGGGCAAGAGTCGCGTTCCACCTACGCCGTGTTCTCTTGACGGCATTCGAGCTTTCATGGCGTTTTCGACCCGAGCCATCCTGGTCAGCGTCTTCGGCGGATGCTCCCTTCAGCTCCTTTCTTCTTTTATCCGTAGATACTGGAGGAAGCTCGGCGGTGTTTGGCTTCTCAGACCCGACCTCGAACTTTGATGCAAGTTCTTGGAGATATGTGGGGTGAAGCTTCGGGGCGACAGTCCCTTGGACTCGGCGGGGAGGCCCATCCAGACAGATGGCCAAATCACCCGTTACTTCGTAGCTCTCTATGAGCGCCGTCATTGGATTGTCGAGTCGAGTGTGTTGATGGGCTCCATCCTGACGTCAACCCGGCTGCCACGCCCGCTCAGCTTGCTGAGGTGTATGAGCTGTGGCTGGTGTACAAGCGTGAACGCAAACGTCGTAGTGACACTCTGCGATCTTTGGTTGTCGCTGTCTACGATCAGCTTTACTCGGCGGTCACTCAGAAACTCGGCGATGAGCCTGCTCCTCTGGTGGACGCAGAGGTCTATTTCGACCCGTCCGTCCCCCATTATTCTCCCGTTAACCTTTCGTGGGTTCCCTCCGGGAGAGACTGGGTCCAATGTGCTCATGATGTGGATCTAGCCGAGCCCTGGCGAGCTTGGTGGCTAACTGACCCGGCGGTCCACCCGTACAATACCTGCTTCCGCGCTCGGAACGTGGACTTCTTGGTTTTCGCTCCGCGCGGTATGGATCCTCAGGTTGTTGACGACGCGATTGAAGAAGACTTCGATCTTGCCGAACAAGCGCCTCCTGCCTATGCCCCGGGTGCTCCAACTCGGCTGAATCGTCAAGGCATCCATATCTTCACTGGGTCTTCAATCGGTGAGCTCGGCTCAGATGACGAGAGTGCGTCTGATGACGACTCGGCGGACGATGGGTTGGGTTCTCCTAATCTCCGAGGCGCGTCTCCGAGTATGGCTCTGTTCGGCACCCCACTCCCCAGTGGGGCGGATCCACCTCAACCCACTTCAGCCGAGTCGTGTCCTGAGGCCCCTGGTTCGGCGTCAGCTTCGTTGGCTAGCTCGGCGATGATACTTCTTGCCACGGCTGCGAATGTTGCATCTCCTTCCGCAGTTTCCCAAGGGATGACGTCTGCTACGACGCCACGCCCCCCAATCGTCGAGTCCGCTGAGCTCTTCCCAGTTGTCTCCGTCGGGTTCAACTACCTTGATGTCCGGATCGCCGACCTTTTAGTTTTTTTCGTCTTTTGACTGGGCGTCCCGTAGGTATCGTTCAGGACTTCATTTCCTAGTTATTCAGTATATGTAGTTTCGACACAGTAGTATTCCATCTCAACTCGGCCTGTGTCGTCCGCTGAGTTGGTGTAACGTTTGGTGCAATAGCTGTTAATCCTCATCTGCAACTTGCACCATTTGCAGACGGTTTTCGCGCTTCTTCTGTCGTAGATAGTCAAACAGGAGACCCCCACATGACAAATTCGACAGTGGTTCCCAGGTAGGCTCATAGTAGCCGACCCACTTAACTTTAAACTTCCGTTGTGATCGTGACGTACTCGTGGATTACGTTCTGACAATGCCTTGATGCCCTCCTTCGATCGAGTTGTGACAGTTACGAAGTATTTCGTCGACCATAGTTGACGGAATCACCAATCTCAATGAGAGGTTCGGTTCGCCGAGTTCGCCCAGTCGGCGAGCTTCATCTCGGCGGTATAACAGGCCGTCTTCGCTGAGTACAAAGACTTCTGCGACTTTGCCGGCATTCTGAGCTCGACGGTGTGTAAGGTCTTTAAATTCGCCTCTCAAGTACGCTTTCAGATCGGCCCACCTGAGTTCTTCATCTTGTGCCTTCGCGATTCGTCGTCTCCGCCCATTCTGTACTGTCGCTGGTTCAATGGCGCTGGCATTCTGAGCTGTCTGGGCTGACTCCATCTGCGACCTTGTTTCGACATTCGGGGTCGTTTGGTTAGTCCGCCGAGTCGACGCCCTGCTGACTTGTTCGGGGGAGGCTCAAGGTGCTTCAAGGAATCGTTGAGTCCGATAAACGGGGTTATCGACGCCTGGAGCAACTGGGCGAAGTCTACATCTCGCTCACGTACTCGCTTCACCTTCAAATCGTAGGGCGACAACATAACTGCGAAACTGCCTGCGCGGCCGTACAGCAACTTTGACTTAAACACCCACTCCAGCGTGGAGAAACGCGTGTAGCGTCTTTCCCGCCAAGAGAGTGTAGCACACTTTCAGCAGTTGTAACAGCGCGACTACTTCTTTCTCAGCGGGATGAAAGCTGAGTTCATTCTCCTATAGTACGCGTCCGCAGAAGCGAACTGGGTGCAGCTTGTCGTCGTGCGGTTGCATCAATTTACTGCTCAGTGCCCACTCATTGGCGTACAACATTATATGGACTTCTTTCGCCGAGGCGAAATGACGCAGAATTGGAGCTTCTGCTACCCGTCTTTTGAGCTCGGCGAATGACGCTTTTGCTGACGCCAAGTCACCCCCAGGGCCAAAGTCCGTATCCTTGAGCTGATAGAGTACTGCTCCGTAAACAGCTAAGTTCTGGATGAATCGGCCGTAATAGTTGAGGGCACCGAGGAAAGCTTGCATCCCCTTCTTTGATTTCGGGAAGGCGAGCTCGGCGATCGCGGCTATCTTCTTCGCATCAGCGCGTATGCCACTCGACGTAATCTCGTGCGATAGGAAATCGACCTTGGGTTGGACAAAGATACTCTTGGTAAAGCTGATGCTAATTCGACATTCTGTGAACCGGGCTAGTAATCGGTCGAGTGTCTCCAAGCAGGCGTCAAACGTCTCCCCTCCAAAACAGATATCATCGACAAACGACCTCCGGAATCAAGGAAGACTGGTCTGGTTCTCCATTAGCAAACATGTCGCCGTCCGGTCCGTTGACCAGGTCTTGGACCGGATCGCAGTCAGCTTGTGATTGGTGGTCAGCTTCAAACTTCGTCATCTGACTCTGCGTTGAATCACTGACTCCGCCGAGCTCGACTAGCCGAGTTCCCGACTCGGCTTCAGCAATAGTCATTCGTTCGGCAAACAACTGCCATCCTCCCTTTGGCTGAACGTATCCCCATAGAGCGCTGTCGATCAGTCGCTGGTAAATCATAGGCGCATTCTTCAATCCAAACGGCATGCGTAACCATTCAAAGTGTTCAAGTGCACAGACGAACGCTGAGATCTGCCGAGCTCGGCGTGTCATTAAGACTGCCCAGAATCCATTCGCAGCATCAAGCGAGCAAAACCACAAGTAACTCTCCAATTCGGTAAGTAGGTCATCGACTAGTGGCATAGCGTATTCCATCGGCGTCGTAACCGCATTAACTAGTTTATAGTCAATGCATAGCCGAATATCTACACCATTTTTCTTGAGCACTATCACCACTGGCGAGGCCCAAGGGCTGCCCGAGAATGATATCAACCCAGCTCGAAGCAGCCCCTTCAACAACTCGTAAAGTTTGCTCAAGTGGCGGAGAGGTATCCGCCGAGCTCTCTGCTTAATGGGTGCGTGTCCTTGAACGTCGATGTCGCACAATGCTCCGTACGCTGGAGGCGGCAGGGCATTACCACTTGAAATCATTATCCCTTCGTGCTTTTGTAGCTCTGCCACCAATTTAGCCGACTGTGCTGGCGTATGACTACTCGACTTGACGTTTGCAGCGCCATAGTCGAGTTTTGTAGGCTCAACTTCAGTGAGGTCGGGAAGGAAAGCCAGCTCATGAGCGTAGTCCGTCAATTCCAGATCTGTCCCACCACGCTCAAAGACGTCGGTCTTACCATCGTCAACATCATCCTCTTGCTCGTCTTCGGTCGCGGC
>NW_003307010.1:0-4141 GCF_000142945.1 Phytophthora infestans T30-4
TGCGTCGTTACGCACTGCGACACAGTCGCCTCATCTCTCTCAGAGAATGGCAAGATGGCTTTCCTTCTTTGCCGAGTATAACTTCGAGGTGAAGTACAAGCCGGGGCGGCTTAATGTAGTGGCCGATGCGCTCTCGCGCAGGCCGGACTACGAGTTAGCTCATGTCACGACAGTGACGTCGTCAGTGCCTGACTTGATACGCGGAGCGTATGCACAAGACGACATGTGCGTAGCGCTGCTACGGGCTCTTGGGAGCGAAGAGTTTAAAGACTCTGACAAGGAATTGTCTGGGCGCTTACGCGCGAGGCTGCATCGATACTCACTCGATGGCGGCCTGCTGTACTACAGCACCGACGCTGAGGATAACCCTCGTGTAGTCGTTCCTCATGATGAGGATCTAAAGTATCGAATCCTCTATGAGGTTCATGATACGCCCGTGGGCGGGCACTTAGGTCGGGAGAAGACCTATGGCTCGGTGAGCTCGATGTACTGGTGGCCCAAGATGTATAAGTGGGTCGGCACCTATGTACGCACGTGTGAGACGTGTCAACGGACAAAGTCCGCGCCGAGCACGGCAGCGCCATTGGCGAGTTTGCCTGTCCCCAAGGGATGCTGGCAGTCCATGAGTATGGACTTTGTGTTTGGCCTTCCCAAGGATAAGGCAAGAAACACAGGTATAGTGGTCTTTGTATACCGATTGAGCAAGATGGCTCATTTAGCGGCAGTGCCGGACACCATTGATGGTGAAGGTACAGCTTTGCTGTTTTTAGACCGAGTATTTCGCCAACATGGCTTGCCTGAGGCAATTGTCTCGGATCGAGATCCGCGCTTCACCGCGAAGTTCTGGGACGTCTCTCTTCAGAGTGCTCGGCACTCGTTTGGACATGTCCACAGCGGACCATCCGCAGACCGATGGTCAAACCGAACGCGTGAATCGCGTTGTGGAGGATACCCTCCGAAGCGTATGCGCTGAGGCGCCAAAACGCTGGAGCCAGATGCTCCCACCTCGTTGAGTTCGCATTAAATAATGCAGTGCACGCCTCGACAGGCTACACTCCGTTCTATGTGAACGGCTTGGTTAACCCTCGCGTCCCACTGACGCCGCCACGCAGTGGCTCAGGGCTTGATGGGGGAGGGATAGCCGAGCGGCTAGCTGATGTCAGCCCTGTTGCGGCTCGCAAGCAAGTCGATGACTTTGTCTCTTTGAGACTGAGCGTAATGCGTCAAGTACGCGACGCTATGGCTGAAAGCCAAGACACGCAGAAGGAACATGCAGATGCCAAGGGCAGAAGCAATGTTGAGAGGTTTGAGGTCGGTGACCAAGTTTTATTAAGCGCTAAAAACCTATCTACTCATGCAGTGTCTGCAGTCTTCAAGACGAAGTTAAGACCTCGGCTCATAGGACCGTTCAAGGTCGTGGCCAGGAAGGGCCTAGCGTATACGCTCAACCTTCCGAAGAAGATGCGCACGCATCCGGTCTTCTATGTCGGCTTGCTTAAGCCATACCAAGACCCTGCTCAGGTGAGCGCGGAGGCGTTGGCACCAACGGTGGCTGGGCCACGGACAGCTGCAGGGCAGCAGGTGGTAGAGCCACGGGAGGCTGAACGACAGCAAGTGGTGGATCCACAGATGGCTGATCAACAGCATGTGGCAGAGCCACAGATCGCGGAGCGAAGTGCTCGAGATGCAGGAGCAAGGCAAGCTGAACGTTCAGCCGAGCAACTGGACGCTCAAGGTCCGAGACCTGGTTGTGAGTCAACAGTGGTGGCTCTAACCTATCCACAAGGTGGATCATCTCTTCGAGATCGACCGATGGGCGGTGAACGTGAACGTTCGCGTCGTGGACGCCGGCGTCGTATGGACGCAGACGCCGTTCCGGCAAGTGCTGACTCTCCCCGCGAGAGCCCAGCTGAGGCAAGGCCTCCTCCTGCTCTGCTTGATGAGCATGGTGAGCTCCACTTTCACGTGGAACGCCTTGTGGCGTGGCGTAGACGCTAGGGTCGTACCCAGTACTTAGTGAAGTGGAGGGGTTACCCTCACTCACAGAACTCATGGGAGTTTGAGGTTATCCTCCGGCAAGATTGCCCTGACGTCGTTGACGCTTACGACCGGGCACATTATGTGCCGAAGCGCCACCATGGCGTGCGACAGCGTCGCCAGGCGCTGGGCGCCTCCCACTAGAGTGGGGAGCGATGAGGTCAGTAGTTGAGCTCAGGCTCTGACCAGTGGCTGCAGCAGCCAGCTCATACGTATGAGCGGTGCTCGCAGCGGGAGCAGGAGGTGGAGAGACCTCGTAGTGTTAGGGACATGGTCCCGAAGGAAGCAGGTGCTTCGTGTTGTGCTGAACAAGGTTCAGGCACAAGCGTCTCGATAGACGCATAGTTGTTTTGAAACAACTTGCTCGATGAGCATGATCCAAATGTGGATGCGCTGTAACAGCGAAAGTGGTGTCCCGGACGGGGATCGAACCACTGGCCTTTGGCTTGACAGGCCGGAGCTCTACCATTGAGCTATAAGGGCGATGCCCGTACGTCAGTCCGAGAACGGACTACTCATGGTATGAGGGCTGCGCCCGGGTGGATTTGAGCCACCGACCTGTGGCTTCCAAAGCCAGCGCTCGACCACTGAGCTGAAAGAGCGTTGCCCTTAAGCTTGTCCATTCAACGACAACAGTTCATGGAACGAGAGGGCTGTGCCCTGGTGGGTTCGAACCACCGACCTGTGGCTTCCAAAGCCAACGCTCGACCACTGAGCTAAAAGCGGATTGCTCTTAAGCTTGTCCAAGCGTGGACAATCGTTCATGGAACGACAGGGCTGTGCCCTGGTGGGTTCGAGCCACCGACCTGTGGCTCTCAAAGCCAACGCTCAACCATTGAGCTAAAAGGGTGTTGCCCTTAAGCTTGTCCAAGCGTGAACAATCGTTCATGGAACGAGAGGGCTGTGCCCTAGTGGGTTCGAACCTCCGACCTGTGGCTTGTGAAGCGAGTGTTCAACCGCTGAGCTGTTGTCGACGACTCGAATGAGTCAAGAGCATTGCTCTAAGCGGTTTGCAGCACTTGGAGTAGGCGCGGAGCGCGAGCGTAGGTCTGAGACCGCTTGAGAGCAAGATGCGCGCTGCGCTTGGAGCATTGGGCCGTGGGACGACGACGAGAAGTTGGGCATCAACGATGCGTAGGCGTTTGTGAGCTCACGGAGCTGTACAACGCTGGTGTGAGGTGTAGTAACCTCCGCCGTCTTAACAAGACGTGACCTCGCTGAGGAATGTTTCGAGAACGGAATGTTCTCATCTTAGTGGGGGAGAGTGTAACGGGGTTACATGGTGTGGAACACACAGGGGTACGAAGTACCCGGAGAGCTAACAAACTCTCAGTACATAAGATGGAGAGTTAACAAGGTCTCTCAGTACGTTGGCCGAAAGCCACACGTTATGCATTTGATTAGGTCAACTATGCTAGATAGATAAACAGATACATTTACCCCTAGGCGGCTTGGCCGCAATAATAGTAAATAAAACACTTCTGGTTTTGAAGCATAAAAGTTAAGGTATTAACTTTGAGCCCTGGTCTTGGGCTGTAAGCTCCTTTGGATAAGGATCTTAGTATTAGGGACTCTTTGAGTCGAACGTCTTCCTCTGGCGTTAAAGCTACGGCAGCCCCGCTACAGCCTCTCACTCCTCAAAAAGACGCTGCGCTCTCTATTCTAAGTGGGGGAGAAGATCGGAAAGCTCTTTCCTCTCAGGTCTCAGATGTGAGACCGGTATCGCTGCGGAAAAAAGAGGCATCCTTTGTGGACACCAGGCTGAGTGTGATCAGCAGGATACGCTGTTCAATGGCAGCGGCACAGAACAGACAGAAGATGTACTCTGACCAGACGCGGTGCGTCTTACACCATCGACCTATCAAAGCCAAAGTCGATGACGACACACCCAACGCTCTACGTTGGGCGTCTTAAGCGGTACCGTGATCCGCAGGGGGCTGCTGACTCACAGAGCCACATCGACTTAGCTCCTCGAAGCGAGGTCCGACCACAGCCGGAGCAGGACTGAGCAGCATGGCAATGGTCGAGACCGTACGCCGGAGGGGCTCCGTACGAACGGACCCCAGAGCCATACGCCGAGTATGCCGAGTACGTCGGGTATGCG
>NW_003307011.1:0-4148 GCF_000142945.1 Phytophthora infestans T30-4
AAAAACTATAATATCAGGAGGATACAGTAAGCGGGTACTGTGGGATGTACAGAGTTCGAGATGTCATGGACGGGACAGCTCAAGTCAGTTACTCTCAGTGCGGATCTCGGAAGCCACAAGATTTATGAATTCCGGTTAACATTATGATAAATAAGAAGGTGTGGCAAGAAAAGGTCATCCCGGAGATCATTGCTTCTACGTGTGTCGCGGGCTGTGGCGAGATTCACGACGTCGGCAAGTGCCCGATGGAAGAATTCTACAACCAGATCCGCCAATGGTTTGATCCAACCAAGCACCGAGGGATGTTGCCAGAAGTGGCCGAGAAGATGTTAAACTAGGACGCTCGCCGGGTTTGAATCCGGTACGAGCCTAGCGTTCTAGGTACTGCATTTATGCATTTGTGAACAAGACATCGCTAGATCCAGGTAGCAGGACCCTAGATCCAGTCGATAATACACGTGATCTACATGAAGTGTCAGTTGCCAAGATCTCTAGTTTGCGCCAAGTGGATGAGTTTGCCAGATCCGAAGTCTCTTCAACCCTTGATCTACAAAGGGGAGAGGCACGTGGTTATTGGGAGAAGCGCCAACATGGTCGATGGTTTGAGCCTACCAAGGGTGAGGTCACTGCAGATCCACCTAAGGTCTGTCAGGTCACTGGATCCCGTGGATCTGAGGATGTTGGATCCATGGATCTGCTAACCGGGGAGTCCCGTGGATACTGAAAGTACCATGCCCCAGGAAAGTGGTTCAGACAAGCCAAGGTAGGGGGCAAGATCAACAATGAAAAAGCAATCCTACTCCTAGATAGTGGTGCCGAGGTGTCTATGCTAGATACCGCCTTTGCTCGTAAGGTTGGGTGCCAAGTGGATGGGAGTCGGATCCAAGACTGTGTTGGGATTGGTGAAGGCGTGTACCATACAAACGGGAGAACGCGAATCAAGGTCACGCTGGCAGGTTGTTTGGGGTACTGGTTCGATATTTGGGTTGGAGATCTTGCTGGTCAAGACGCCATCCTCGGAATGGATTTCATGGTACCAGCCGGAGTGAGGTTGGATCTGGCGGATGGGACACTTTGTTTCCCTGACGAGATGCGGATCCAGCTCAGCGGACGGCGACCGTTGTACGGGGCAAAGATGAGGATCATAAGGGCGGATAAGACGGCCTGAATCGAGCCCGGAGAGACCTGGGAATTGCTAGATCGATTGAAGTGGGTGGAACATGAGAAACTGTGGGTCACTCGGGGCGAGAAATGGGTGCCTACAGTAATCCAAGGACCAGGTCGATCACAATACCTCCAGGTCACGTACGTCAGCGACAAGAGCCAATTACTGGACCACTATGAGGGGATTGGGCGATGATTGGCGAAGGGTGGTATCCCTAGGCGACCTGGATATGTGTCAGTGGGATCTCGTCCCTATAGAAAATGGCAGAATCTAACGTATGACGCGACTACCGAGATCGAATCTCTCGGGGAGGTGTAATTCCCGGCGGGGCCAACTGGTCCCTTGGTGGATCGGCCTTCATACCCAACTCCGCGAAAGATCCTACAGAGGGATCGTCGGATTGGGATCCAAGTGGTAGAGATTGGGTCCAAGACCGGGGATGATACCCAGAGCCGGTCCCTAGATAACCCAGGGTCGGTGGATGGGGGATCGCAGATAATTGAAGCCGGGTCGCCAGATCCCGCTAACCCCCGAGTGGATCCTAGCTTTTCATGGGACAAAGTGTCTGGAACCTTATCGAGAGTGGCAACACTAGTCAAACAAGAACCGTCGTGTTTAAACTCGCTAGATGATCAAGTCGATCCAACTGGTGGCTTCCCCGGTACCAGGGTACCTGACCCCACGAAGACAGAAGGACTGACAGGTGAAAGAGGGTCGCGGTGCTTGAAACCACTGGTGCATCGGACAAAGACTGAAGATGAGCAAGTCTGCTACCGTGAAGGCGGGGATCTACACGCCGAGGATCTGGGAGAAGGCATGGCGGTGATCCCGGAGGTACCACTGACCACAGAGGAGGTCACGATTGATGATATCCAAGTAGATCCAGGGGCAAACGAGCCCGCGGAACTGGATCGGCTACGTCAGAAAATCAGGGAAAGCCGACATCTGCTGATTGGTAAAGGTAATGCGTTACCGCCCGCTGCCCGCGGAGTCAAATGCGACATCGATGTCGGCGACGCGAAACCGATCGCTCAAAGAAAGTGGCACCTCAGTTCCGAGAAAAACTATCGGATCTGATTAAGGGCCTACTGCAAGCCAAGATCATCAGCTTCTCAACGTCCCCGTGGGCCTCTCCGGTGGTAATCATCATCAAGAAGAACGGGGTGGATATACGTCTGTGCATTGATTACCGGCTGATTAACAGCCTGACTCGATTGATGGTGTATCCGATGCCTCTAATCAATGAGCTGTTGGAAGATTTGGATAAAGTACTCTGGTACTGTTCTCTAGACATTGCCAGTGGTTTCTGGGTGGTTACTATGACGGATCGAGCTCGCGCAATATCCGCATTCATCACACCGTTTGGCCTGTTCGAGTGGAACCGGATGCAGTTTGGATTGAAGAACGCACCCCAGATCTACCAACGCCTGATCGATAACGCTGTGGTGAAGTGGTTTTTCAGAAATAAGAGAATGGGCCTGACGCGGGGTCACTATCCCGAATCAGTGACAACTTCAAGTGATTAGAGAGGATTCGGATCGTCCGGCGCGGATGCAAGTTGCCTGAGGTGGATTAGCCATGACGAGCAGCACCCCGTATGAAACGACGATGGCTCTGGTATGAGTGATGTACGGGAAGTCAAGATCCACCAAGACTTACCTCGGATCCACCCTTACCTGGATTCACTAAGATGGATATGGGATATACTATACAAGAGTGGATCGAGTGTGGATCCTATGAAGGAAGGATGGTCGGTGCCCTCTGAAGGTGGATCTAGTAGCCACGGCTAACAAAACGTCAAGATCCACCGCGAGGTACCCCGGATCCCATACTTCCGAGTTCGGACCCAAGGAGGGAGGATCCCGCCTGGAGGGACCTGGATCCAGGGTATAGGGATGATGGATACAGTGGATCTCGAACTTTCGTGGGACAATGGAGCACAGACGGTTGCGAGATGATGTTGGATGATGGGAGAGCTCAGATCGACGACGAGTGCAAACTTACAGTGAAGTGGATCAAAGCGACCCGGATCCGGATGAGTGTACCCATAATAGGGTGACCATGATGATTACGTCATGGATCCGGTGGATCTGAAGATAATACAGCTGGGATGATGGGTCAAGGGAAGAAGGGACATGCAGCCGAGCCTGGTAAGGGATTTAGCAGATGAAAGACATAGAAGGTAGAAATCCAGGCAGGTATAGGCTTAAATATCAATACAGACTCCAATTTGCACAGTGACACGCAAGTGCCTTCCTGCCCTCAAGAACCGGAACTACATTGGCCGTACGAGCTCCGAGAAGGTTGGGAATTGCGAATCTAGTGTTGGTAGTGATAACTGGATAATACATTGGCCAGATCCTACAACCTAGTGAGCTTTTCCTTTACTTGTGCAGATCCGACAGGTTAACCGAATTTACTACTTGGTCGGTTACACCCTAAGGGCTCTCAACTCTCAAGATCCCGTCACAGGCGGCGGCAAGTACAGCGCAAAGGAACGCAAAGGCAAGGGACACACCCGCAAGGCAACCCTACGGCCAGATCCACGATCTAGGCCCCGGATCCATAAGCTCGAATATTCGCTTAGGATTCGGAACAATCCACGGACGCAGAGTGAAGATTTTCCACTGCTGCTCCACCCCATCCCCACGTCTCGCCAAGACGCTCAAGCTTCACCACTTGAGCTCTTCGGAAGTTACCGAGAGAGCAAGATTCCGCCCTACCGACGGGTACACAAGGTGAGGAAAGTTCAGCAGAACACGGATCATCGGGGGACCCCCTCCGTTAGTCGGTGTCTGGGTGCAGTTGGTAAGCTGGATCCGGCAATCTCGCAGATTTTGCTGATCCCGCTACACCACAGAAACATTCCCGGATCCGTTGGTAGGTCCGACCAATTCCCTGATGTCCACCTTCTAAACTAGCGTGATAGTGATGTAGGACATCCTGTTGTAAGGTTTCCGGCATCACCAGTCTCATCAATCCA
>NW_003307012.1:0-4151 GCF_000142945.1 Phytophthora infestans T30-4
TTCGGATACATCATTCAATTGAAGTCAGGGTGTTAAACCCAGCCGGGTACTCAAATGCACAGACGTATATCCACCCCGTTCTTCTTGATGATGATTACCACCGGAGATGCCCACGGGGACGTTGAGAAACTGATGATCTTGGCTTGCAGCAGGCCCTTAATCAGATCCGACAGTTTTTCTCGGAACTGAGGTGCCACCTTCCGCACCCTTTGAGCGATCGGTTTCGCGTCGCCGACATCGATGTCACATTTGACTCCGCGGGCGGCGGGCGGTAACGCATTACCCTTACCGATCAGCAGATGTCGGCTTTCCCAGATCTTCTGACGCAGACGATCCACTTCAGTGGGTTCGTTCGCCCCTGGATCCACTTGGATATCATCAATCGTGACCTCCTCTGTGGTCAGTGGTACCTCCGGGATTACCGCCATACCTTCTCCAAGATCCTCGGCGTGTAGATCCCCGCCTTCACGGTAGCAGACTTGTTCATCTTCGGTCTTTGTCTGATCCACCCTTGGATCCAGGCACCGCGACTCTCCTTCGACCGTCATCCCTTCTGTCTTCGTGGGGTCGGGTATCCTGGTACTGGGGAAGTCACCGGTCGGATCCAGCCGGTCCTCTAACGAGTCTAAACCCGACAGTTCGGGTTTGACTAGCGTTGCCACTCTCGATAGGGATCCAGGCACTTTATCCAGTGGAAAGCTTGGATCCACTTGTGGATCGGCGGGATCCGGCTGTTCGGCTTTAGCCCTCTGCAATCCTTCATCCACCGACCCTGCGTTATCTAAGGGCCGACTCTGGGGATCGTCCCCCGTCATGGATCCAACCTCCATTGCTTGGATCTCAACCCGTTGATCTCTCTGCAGGATCTTTCGCGGAGTTGGGTATGAAGCCCGATCCACCAAGGAGCCAGTTGGCTCCGCCGGGAGCTCCACCTCCGCGAGGGATTCGATCTCGGTAGTCGCCTCGTACGCCAGATTCTGCCATTCTATGTAGCGACAGGATCCCACTAACACATATCCAGGTCGCCTAGGGATATCATTTTTCGCCAACCATCGCCCAACCTCCTCATAATGGCCCAGTAATAGTTTTTTGTCACTGACGCTCGTATTGTGATCGACCTGGTCCTTGGATTACTGTAGGCACCCACTTCTCACCCCGAATGACCCACAGTTTCTTATGTTCCACCCACTTCAAGCGATCTGGCAGCTCCCAGGTTTCTCCGGGCTCGATCCAGGTCGTCTTATCCGCCCTTATGATCCTCGTCTTCGTCCCGTACAACGGTCGCCGTCCGCTGAGCAGGATCCGCATCTCGTCGGGGAAACAAAGTGTCCTATCCGCCAGATCCAACCTCACTCCAGCTGGTACCATGAAATCCATCCCGAGGATGGCGTCTTGACCAGCGCGATCTCCAACCCAAATATCGAACCAGTATACCAAACAACCTGCCAACGTGATCTTGATCAGCGTTCTCCCATTCGTACGGTACACGCCTTCACCGATCCCAACACAATCTTGGATCCGACTCCCATCCACTTGGCACCCAACCTTACGAGCAAAGGCGGTATCTAGTATAGACACCTCCGGCACCACCATCTAGGAGTAGGATTGCCTTTTTCATTGTTTGATCCTGCCCCCTAACATCGTGCTTGTTCTGAAACATTTTTCTGGGGCATGTTTACTTCTCAGTATCTCACGGACTCCCCTGTCAGCAGATCTCATGGATTCAACCATTCTTCAGATTCCACGGGATTCAGTGACCTTGACACAACTTTGGGTGGATCTGCAGTGACCTCACCCTTGGTAGGCTCAAACCATTGACCATATTGTCGTTTTACCCAATAACCCCGTGCCTCTCCACTTTGTAGATCCAGGGTTGAAGAGACTTCGGATCTGGCAAATTCATCCACTTGGCGCAAACGGGAAATCTTGGCAAATGACACTTCATGTAGATCACGTGTATTATCGACTGGAGCTAGGGTCCTGCTACCAGGATCGAGCGATGTCTTGTTCACAAATGCATAAATGCAATACCTAGAACGCTCGGCTCGTACCTGATTCAAACCCGGCGAGCGTCCTAGTTTAACATTACCTCGGCCACTTCTGGCAACATCCCTCTGTGCTTGGCAGGATCAAACCATTGGCGGATCTGGTTGTAGAATTCCTCCATCGGACACTTACCGACGTCGTGAAACTCACCACAACCACGACACACGTAGAAGCAATGATCTCCGGGATGATCTTTCTTGCCACACTTCTCACAGACCAGATGTTTCCAGCATCCAGATTCAGTGTGCTTCCGGGATCCGCACTGCGAACACCTAACTTGGGCTGTCCCGTCCATGAGATCTCGGGATCTGTACATCCCACGGTCCCCGGGTACGAATCCCTCGGTCGAGAGTCGTCTCCGGTCTTCGCCGTTCGATCGTTGGACGTAGTGAGACAGACTCGACGGTAATCTTCAGGGTCGGAGTCCAAACCGTCGGATCCTGATTCAGTTTCTGAGTCGGTCGCCGTGACTTGGTGGGCACGTCGAGCTGGAGCCGTGGGCATCGGAGCTTTTTGGCGATACTTGCCGGATCCGACCGCCGCCTTCTTCTGGTGGTGTGTCGCGCGATCCACAGCCCGCAGCACTTCTTCAAGCTCATCTGCGTCAGGAAGACATAACAAGGTCAGTCTGTCGGCCAGATCCACATCTCCCAACGTCTCGATGAAATGATCCACATGTTCCCGTAGTACCTTGGGACCCCCCATCCTTGATCTTCAGCTTGGTCCGTAGACCGGCCACATTTAGTCGATGCAGATATTCTAGCGGGGATTCATCCGATCTGCGGCGAGCATGGTAGTATTGTCGTGCCACCGACACTTCCAATCCACAGTATTGGGTCTGGAAACCGCGCAACAAATCTGGCCACTTGTTCCTGGTGGATCTGCCCAGATGCCGATACCAATTCCTGGCTGGTTCCGCTAGCAGATCCGCAAAGGTCAGACACTTCTCGGCATCCGACGCTTGATCTCTCATGAGGGCCGACTTGACTTTGCTGATCCATGTTCTCGCTCGGTCCTCATCTTGATCCTTGCCCGTGAACTCCTTCAGATCCGATATGGCTGGGATCCGTACCCTCTGGATCATGGAAGATCCACCCGCCCCGGCTGCGGCTGTTGCTACCACCGCTGACGAAGGGGATGGGCCATCCAGATCATCTGGGTCGAACTCATCATGGGAGTTGTCTCCCTCCACTGACTCCATCTCCACGTCTCGTGCTCCATGTTCGTGGAGCACTTGCGCTTGTGGCACGGGCGCTCTCATACCCTGTTCGGCCAGAAACCGACTCATCGCAGCTTCGAAGTGTCGCTGCAGGTGCCCGAGGAAGTGTCGGAAGAGCCTGCGGCCGTCTGGTCCACTGGCGAGTCAGGATCTGTGCGGCGATTACCTTGAGCCCGATCTATGGATAACCCCACTGGCTTCTTGCCGGGATCTGGCTCGATCCTGGCTGGATTGTATCAGATCACGGATAGGGCGTACTGGGATCCCGAGTCTTCACGTTCACAGGGACTTCCTGTCCCCGGATCCTCGCCCGCGCTTCCAGCATGGATGCCCCGGAGGGTCCTAACGTCATGCGTCGGGGCTCGGACGACGTGTCTGACCCATCCTCAGCCGCGGATTCGTAGTCCGAGGACGCAGCTTGGCTGATCCTCGGCGACGACACTGGATCCATAGTGCGCGACCTTCCTCCGGTGATGGACTTAACTTTGGCAAAGAGGTCCCGCGTCGCGGATACTATGAGATCCAAGTCTAGCTCGAAGATGTCCTCTGCGTCGAGCACACCAGCTACGATGCCTGACTCCGTAAGCAAACGTTATAGATCTTTGACTGCCACCAACTTGCTCGCCGTTTTCGTTGGTGCTCTCACCGGTTCCCTTGGATCTTCGATCTGTCGTGGATTCAGGATCCGCATGACAGGATCTTGATGCAGGAAGTCACGTAAAGCTTGGTGGCGATACACAAACTCGAGATCCTTGTCGGACCAGCTTGACCTGGATCCAGCTTGGTCTTCTTCCGACTCTGGAGCTTGCATCTTCTTCCGCGTAGTCTTACTCGTTTTCGTCTTCTTTCTCGTTTCTTCGACTAGCGGGCATTGGGTTTAGGTACG
>NW_003307013.1:0-2500 GCF_000142945.1 Phytophthora infestans T30-4
CCAGCTGGCAGGAAAGACACTTCATGTCTATACACGATTCTCGACGTTAGAGTGGGTGCATAAGTCGAAGTCTCTCTTCGGACGCGCGGTCCAGTTCGCAGTGCTGCTATCGCAGTGGCACCTTAAGGTGCAGCGCGTGAAGGAGAAGGATGTCGCCTTTGCGCAGCTACTGCAGTCAAGCATCACGAGCTTCGTTGACCTGGAGGCCTCGCTCGCGCCGGTGGCGCCTCCAAACAAGGGTTCCCCGACTGTTCGAATGGACCCCGCGTTGCTGTACGCCAGGCTTTCCCGTAATTACAGCGGATTCGTCATGTCGTTTGACGGATCAGCGAAGACAGAGAAGTACGGTGGCTACGGGAGTTGTTCATGGGTGCTGTGGAGCCTTCCTGAGTGGAAAGTAGTGATTGCTGCAAACGCTTACCTCTCGGCCACCACGGTGAATGAGGCAGAGTACACAGGTATGATAAACGGTGTCAAGGCTGCTATTGCGCACGGTGCCGAGGATTTAGTCATCGTTGGGGACTCAAGGCTCGCGATTCAACAATCACTAGGGGTGATCGCATGCAGGAAGGAAACTTTGCTAGCGCTGCTGAATACTCACAAGGAACTCACGGCCAAGCTTCGATCAGTTAAATATCTTCACGTTGTACGAGAATACAACGCGGCCGCGGATTCGTTAGCCACTGAAGCGCTGGAATCAAAGGTCAGTCGGGTAATCTTGGCTGAAACTCGCAAGTCGGAATTGGCATCGCTGAACCGCATCCAGGAAATGATCTACGAGCCGGATGAAGACTCGGTAGATGATTCGCCACAAGGAGCAGAGCGTCAAGTACATGTACTGTCAGGCAGCGAGTCTTCAAAGTGGAAAACTTTCGAAAATTTCGTGGTTGATTACAGCTCACCAAAGTGCGATTATGGTAATATAGCAGTGATGACTCGGCGACAGACGAAAGCCAAGAAACGCGTCAGGTTTGCAGATGAACACTCGGAGGATGTCTCGAAAGCTCAAGAGGAGCATGAAGAACGACGAGAGACGTCCACCGAAGATTCATTCGGCGAAGATTTGCCAGACCATCCTCACAAGACTGTACCATCGGCATTTCCCGATGCGGAAGATGCCGATGGTCGCCACAAATATCAATATTATGCTTTGAAATTATTCTGCTGAGCTGTTTGTGATGTTACTGAAGGGTATTTGCACTTTGTTCCGCATGCATTTATCTTACTTGCGTAGCTGACGTACTTTCTGACATATTTGCATAGCTACTGACTGACAGAGTGGCGTAAATCATTTCCAACTGACATTATACTGGGTCCGATATGTACGACAAACATACGAAGAAATATGGCTGTAGGCAGAGTATCAGATCGCAGTGATGGTTAGCCTTGAATTGAATAATAGTTCATGTACATTAGATGGAGTACTTTCGCTGCCTACTTATCAGCTCGGCGTGCTATTTGATGTGTCCGTGCATACATCGCAAGGTCGTTAATGAGTGTATTAGCCACGCGTTCGTGATAGCTCAACCTATGCATGGGGTCCCTGTTTCTTTATCGGGACTTTTGCGTCGTCGTGCTAGCTTTCTGTGCTTACGCTATTGATGTTTTAGTCTGTATAATCAAGCGCGTCACTAACTGGGCACAGGCCATTCCGCAGCGATACAGGTATGCTGAACGGGCGTCTGTTAGCAGTAGCTAACGCGATATATATGCGCGAGGCGGGTACGCCTTATAGTCATCCGCGACGCAACCGAGCTCTTGTCTCGGCCATTATGGACATAACACTAAAATACAATATTACGTTCAGACACATCGCCTTGCCACGTCCATCTGTACGGTCTGCGCTGTCACGCAGTGGTAGTATCTATGTAAACAGCAGCTTATTCGTCGCACGTAGTTCCCACTCAATACTGTAGTTTAAATGTGTGAGCGCCAATAAGTGCAGTATACGCTATAAGAGCTGATGGTACAGATAGCATGGTTTTGCGTGTGTCAACGTGAGCGAGTGTACGTGCCATCTACGGTGACGCGTATGCGGATAGGAACCACCAACTTGCAGTGGTGCACAGTTGATTCCATGTGCTAATTATTATAGGAAACGCGCTACGCTCTATAGGTGCGTCAACACTATTGGCAGCGCCATAGTCAGTTTACCGTATGTGCGTCTCCAAGCCTCGTACCGTCAGCCAGTATACAAATTACAAAAATAGGTAGGAAAATGTGAGTAAGTTAGCAACATATATTGTTTTAACCAATTACTTGCGTCCAAATATTAGCCAATCGCTTGGAAATATTAGGCTGGTATTTATTATTTAGAAACATATTAAAAAGTTGATACTAACGTTTTGGCTTTGCTATAATATATTAATATCAGATTCCCAAACAAATACATACTTTACATGCAATATAAATTGCCTAAAACAATTATCGATCGTGCGCGCATGCATCCGTCGGGTGCGGTGCACGGGAGCAGATAGCGCAATGACCGTGCAGTTGCGCC
>NW_003307014.1:0-4161 GCF_000142945.1 Phytophthora infestans T30-4
CAAGTGCCTTCCTGCCCTCAAGAACCGGAACTACATTGGCCGTATAGAGCTCCGAGAAGGTTGGGAATTGCGAATCTAGTGTTGGTAGTGATAACTGGATAATACATTGGCCAGATCCTACAACCTAGTGAGCTTTTCCTTTACTCGTGCAGATCCGACAGGTTAACCGAATTTACTACTTGGTCGGTTACACCCTAGAGGCTCTCAACTTTCAAGATCCCGTCACAGGAGGCGGCAAGTACGACTTAAAGGACAACACAAAGGCAAGGGAACACACCCGCAAGGCAACCCTACGGCCAGATCCACGATCTAGGCCCCGGATCCATAAGCTCGAATATTCGCTTAGGATACGGAACCATCCACGGACGCAGAGTGAAGATTTTCCACTGCTGCTCCACCCCATCCCCACGTCTCGCCAAGACACTCAAGCTTCACCACTTGAACTCTTCGGAAGTTACCGAGAGAGCAGATCCCGCCCTACCGACGCGTACACAAGGTGAGGAAAGTTCAGCAGAACACGGATCATCGGCGACCCCCTCCGTTAGTCGGTGTCTGGGCGCAGTTGGTAAGTTGGATCTGGCAATCTCGCAGATTTTGCTGATCCCGCTACACCACAGCCTTGAGTCTCGACACATGCACTACTGGGTAGAAGCGATACCCACTTCGGTCAGGCAGTTCCAGCTCGTACGCAAACTCTTCCACCTTGCGCTTGATCCGAAAAGGCCCATGCCATCGGTGAGCTAATTTCTTCGTCAAGCCCGGTTTGACGCGTTCCATGTAGAACCACGCCCGGCTCCCAATCTCAAAAAGAGATCTCGGTGGGGCTCTTGCAGGATCTTCCATCTCTTCTGAAGCTTCTAGGGGGTCCGCCGAGTGTTCGTTTCCACTTGGTTGAGGTACAGCAGCTTTTTCCAGTCGACTCAGAGCATCATTATGCTTTTTAGCCCTTCGCTCCTTTTCTACAGCCTGATAATCCTTGGCCATAGTGAGGGCGACCTCATGTTGTCGATTGATCTCACGCCGCCACGCCAGTGCGTCAGACTGCTTGCCGAGTCCTCGTTTGAGTGATGACGACATTGCCCGCAACGTCGACTGCGCATCCCAACCATGAACGAGGTAGAACGGCGTTTCCTTCCTCGTAGTGTCTTGAGAAGTATTAATAGCAAATACTAGCTTCTCCGCGATTTCGTCCCAATCTTGCTGTAGAGGGTCTTCCGCGTACACCCGTACGGACCCCATCACTGACTTCACCGAGCGTTCCTGCTGTCCATTAGCCTGTGGCCGATAGCTCAAAGTCGCTCTTGATCTTGACTGCATCATCTCTGCAAATGCTTGGAACACCTCGCTCATGAAGCGTGGGTCACGGTCGTGCCTTATCAGTGATGGGGCTCCGAACCGTCGGTACACACATTTTTCGAACACTTGGGCAACACTCAGTGCCGTCGTATCTGACATAGCCTTGGCAATAACGAATCCCTTGAACGAGCACTGAAATAGGAGCAACGCCGTGTTGCCCCTGCGAGATTTCGGTAGTGGGATCACAAAATCCATCGAGACGATCTGGAAAGGTCGTTCGGCTAGTACGTTGCCAGGCGAGTATCCACGAAGCTGTGAACGGCTTTTACTCGAGCTTCAATCTGGACATGACCTCACATGCTTCTCCACGTCAGCGTACAAGCCGATCCAATAATAATCGGACTTAACGCGGTGGAACGTTCTCACCACACCTTGATGTCCTCCTTCCAGCGAGTCGTGACAGTTCTGCAAGACCTCTTGAATCATCGTTGTTGGTACCACAAGCCGCAGCTTGGTCTCCTCTTGCCAACCGTGGTCGTACCGACGATTCAATCCAAGATAGTGAAGCACGCCGTCTTCAGACAATACGAACCGGTCAGCATACTTCCAGGCATCTCGAGCTTCTTTGTAACTCAGCTCTTCTGCTTGGCCCAGAAGCAGCTTCTTGATGTTAGACCACTTCTGCTCTTCGTCTTGTGCCATCATTATCCGTCTGCGTCGTTCACGCTGTATTGCTACCGGGTCAACATCTTCCGCATCGGGAAATGCCGCTGGTACAGTCTTGTGAGGATGGTCTGGCAAATCTTCGCCGATTGAATCTTCGGTGGACGTCTCTCGTCGTTCTTCATGCTGTTCTTGAGCTTTTGAGACCTCCTCCGAGTGTTCATCTGCAAACCTGACGCGTTTCTTGGCTTTCGTCTGTCGCCGAGTCATCACTGCCATATTACCATAATCGCACGCTGGTGAGCTGTAATCAACCACGAAAGTTTCGAAAGTTTTCCATTTTGAAGACTCGCTGCCTCACAGTACATGTACATGACGCTCGGCTCCACGTGACGAAACATCTACCGAGTCTTTATCCGGCTCGTAGATCGTTTCCTGGATGCGATTCAGCGACGCCAATTCCGACTTGCGAGTTTCAGCTAAGATGACACGACTGACCTTCGATTCCAGCGCTTCGGTGGCTAATGAATCCGAGGCAGCGTTGTATTCTCGTACAACGTGAAGATATTTCACTGATCAAAGCTTGGCCGCGAGTTCCTTGTGAGTATTCAGCAGCACTAGCAATGTTTCCTTCCTGCATGCGATCATCCCTAGTGATTGTTGAATCGCGAGCCTTGAGTCACTAACGATGACTAAATCCTCGACACCGTGTGCAATAGCAGCTTTTATATCGTTTATCATTCCTGTGTACTGTGGTGTAGGGATTTCCAGATTCGACCATACACCAACCTACTTAAGGTCAAGAATCGGCTCGGTCTGATAATCCAGAGCTTAAGAACAAAGAATCACGGTAAGTACTCGGCGATCTGTCCGGATATGCTATCCGGATAGCCGCTGAGCTCAACGGTCGCCTGAATTCAGCTGAAGGGTCGGTAGGGATCCGAAACGACTACATTTCACTAGATATTTGTAAAAGAAGCATATGATTAAATACCGGGGGAGCCGAAAGGGCTCCCAGAAGATAACAGAGCAGAATTTTCCAAGTCCAAGACACGTGTACACTTATCCGGTAAGTCCCTGCATAGGGCTGGATTATGCCTGCCGTCAATACTCGAGAGGCATAGCTTGTAGGGTATTGATTGGTAGCGCCAAGAGATTAGGTCGGTCCGGGTAGGACAAAGTCTCGCTACGCGCGAAAGAAAGTCCCGCATACTCAGCGGGCCGGTACGTCGGATAGCCCGGGTGCCGTAACACTTCTAGCTGAGCAGCCACTGCGCTCGGTGACCTGTAAAAGCGCTCGCGCGCCGTCGTCCATCCTTTGGTGGTGGGTACAGGGTAGTGAACGAGCTCAGCCGAACCAAACTCGGCGGAGCCTCGGAAGTTATCTGACTTGGTTAGTCGGAACCGAGTGGAAGCGAGCCCCTCGTCTGTCCCGGAAGGGCCGGGCCGCGAGGGGACCACCCTTTGCGCAGGCCATTCAACCGCCGACCTAACTCGGCGATTCGTTGTGGTTTGTGTAAGGAATCCACATCTGACGGTATTTGTGTGCTCTACTACACCACACGTGATCCGAAAAGGTCCATGCCAACGATGAGCTAATTTCTTCGTTAAGCCTGGTTTGACGCGTTCCATGTACAACCGCGCCCTGCTCCGAATCTCAAAAAGAGATCTCGGTGGGGCTATTGCGGGATCATCTGTCTCTTCCGAAACTTCTGGAGGGTCCACCGAGTGTTCGTTTCCACTTGGTTAGGTACAGCGGCTTTTTTTCAGTCGCCTCAGGGCATCATTATGCTTCTTAGCCCGTCGCTTCTTTTCTAAAACCTGGTAATCTTTGGCCATAGTGAGGGCGATCTCATGTTGTCGATTGATCTCACGCCGCCACGCCAGTGAGTCAGACTGCTTGCCGAGTCCTCGTTTGAGTGATGACGACATTGCTCGCAACGTCGATTGCGCATCCCAACCATGAACGAGGTAGAACGGCGTTTCCTTCCTTGTAGTGTCTTGAGAAGTATTAATAGCAAATACCAGCTTCTCCGCGATTTCGTCCCAATCTTGCTGTAGAGGGTCTTCCGCGTACACCCGTACGGAACCCATCACCGACTTCACCGAGCGCTCCTGCTCTCCATGATGCCGTGCAGTCCCGTTTCGTCAAGGCAGCCGGAGATATTTCAGTCATTGAAATCTCTGCGCTGGAGCAAGCCC
>NW_003307015.1:0-4162 GCF_000142945.1 Phytophthora infestans T30-4
CCCATGCTCATCTCTATGGATTGATACTGCGCTAATCAAAGTGAATTCCCCAGAGATGCATGTCAAATGGCGTAGTCTCATCTCGATTCACCAGAAAGTGGGTCCTTTGCTCCGGAAGCCCTTGAAACTCTTACGTCAAAGGCACCGCCACCCCCGCCCCATCGCGGCGAGCCTTTTCCATCTTGCGAAGTTTGACTTGGATCTCGCCGAGAGACATTCCCGACCGCGCGACGCCCTTGGGGTAGTACCGACAAACACGACGCGCGAAAGAAGTTGTTGGTCGCTCCTGAGTCAAGGAGCGCGCGCAGTGGTCGCCGGGCACCGGTGACGTGGAGGCTGACAATGATCAGTCTCGAGTCGCCCAGCGTAGTGGTGGCATTGGTGTGTGCTTGGAGCACGGGAGGGCTCGAAGGTTGGACTGCCACCGGAGGGCCCGGTCCTTCGTTAAAGCCAGTAGAGCGCCCCGCACCTACTGGTCCTGGTCGTTTTTTGAATGAGCGACCGAGGAGTGCTTCGCTTCGATGTGAGAGACGACGGGAGCTGGCGCGCGGCACTCCGCCGCGCGGTGACCCTTCTTCCCACAGCGGAAGCAAATGAGGGAACGATTGCTTCGCCCAGCGCTGCCGCGGTAGGACCCGCGACGTCGATATCCATGGGCTCGGGGGTAGACTCTCGGGCTTCTGCAGGTATGGCTGTGACGTACGATGCAGCGACCATGTAATCCTCGCGAATCGCGAGTGCAAACGCCTCCTCGAGAGAGGAGGGCTCAGCTCTGGTGAGGCAGTAGCGGGTCATACCCTCGCGCTTGCCGAACACAAATACGTGGACTTGCGAGGCCATGTCGATTGGCTTGGTCACGATGCATGACGCCAGATGTCGCGTCTTCTGGACGTAATCACGCATGGACATCTGCCCCTTGCCGCAGAGCGAAGAACTCTGCGCGAACGCGAGACTCATCTTGCGGGGGCTCGAACGCGAGACGCAAGTCGCTCTGGAGAGTTTCCAGAGTCGGGAAAGCCTCGGGGTCGACAACCAGCTTTCCGAGGGCCCATTCTTTGGCCTTCCCGGTTAACCGGGAGAGGAGGAAGTTCATCTTGGCCAATGACGCCTCGATGCGTCGCGAGGCGATAGCGATGTCGATCTCGCGGAACCACCGGTTTAGCGGAAGCCGGTTTTCACCGGCGCCAGAATACGTAGACGTCTCCATCTTGACGACGTCATTCTGGGATGGACGCGAAGGAGTTGACACCCGCCGATTCGCATCGGCGAGCTCGCGTTCCTTAACTCTTGTGCTGCAAGACGTTGCTGGTCGGGCGTCGCTGAGCTTAGCAGCGATGCGACGACAGCGTCTCCGGACACCGCCACGAGGCGGTGAAGCGCTTCCCACTCCACGCGAGTGAGATGGGGAAATGCAGCATGCTCCAGGGTCGCCCCGGAGATCTGGACTTGGCTCATCGTAGACTTGGTCGTTGGAAGGACTACAAAGTGCTACCAGGTGTAACGGGGTAAGAGATACCGTTACTAGCCTACACTATAGTGCGGAGGAAGCTCGCAATAATAAAACCAAGTCTTAGGTTTGTGTCAAATTCAACTCTGATTTATTTAGGACCAGGGCGGCTACCCCTGGCCTCGTGTGAACCACTCGAACACATGTCTATATCTGATTGGTCAATAAGTGAGTCTGGCTTCTCACTATCAACCAATCAGATGATGACACTTTGGCACACGCTACCCGTGTGCCACTTTACCTACTTATAAAATAACTAAAGAAATATCTACCTACTTATGTAATTGGAGTTGGGCCCATTACAGTTCGCGGAGTTGGGTATGAAGGCGGATCCACCAAGGGGCCAGTTGGTTCCGCCGGGAGCTCCCCTTCCCCGAGGGATTCGATCGCGGTAGTCGCCTCATACGCCAGATCCTGCCATTCGCTATAGCGACGGGATCCCACTGACACATATCCAGGTCGCCTAGGGATACCATCCTTCGTCAACCATCGCCCAATCTCCTCATAATGGTCCAGTAATAGTCTCTTGTCGGTAACATTCGTGACCTGGAGGTATTGTGACCGACCTGGTCCTTGGATTACTGTAGGCATTCACTTCGCACCCCGAGTGACCCACAGTTTCTCATATTCCACCCATTTCAACCGATCTGACAGTCCCAGGTTTATCCTGGCTCAATCCAGGTCATCTTATCCGCCCTTATGGTCATCATATTCGCCCGTACAACGGCCGCCGTCCGCTGAGCTGGATCCGCATCTCGTCCGGGAAACACAGTGTCCCATCCGCCAGATCTAACCTTACTCCGGCTGGTACCATGAAATCCATCCCGAGGATGGCGTCTTGACCAGCGAGATCTCCAACCCAAATATCGAACCAGTATACCAAACAACCAGCCAGCGTGATCTTGATCCGCGTTCTCCCATTCGTACGGTACACGCCTTCACCAATCCCAACACAATCTTGGATCCGACTCCCATCCACTTGGCACCCAACCTTACGAGCAAAGGCGGTATCTAGTATAGACGCCTCGGCACCACTATCTAGGAGTAGGATTGCTTTTTCATTGTTGATCTTGCCCCCTACCTTGGCTTGTCTGAACCATTTTCCTGGGGCATGATACTTCCAGTATCCACGGGACTCCCCTGTCAGCAGATCCATGGATCCACTCTCTTCAGACCCACGGGATCCAGTGACCTGACAGACCTTAGGTGGATCTGCAGTGACCTCACCCTTGGTAGGCTCAAACAATCGACTATGCTGTCGTTTCTCCCAGTAACCGCGCGCTTCTCCCCTTTGTAGATCCAGGGTTGAAGAGACCTCGAATATGGCAAATTCATCCACTTGGCGCAAACTAGAAATCTTGGCAACTGACACTTCATGTAGATCACGTGTATTATCGACTGGATCTAGGGTCCTGCTACCTGGATCTAGCGATGTCTTGTTCACAAATGCATAAATGCAGTACCTAGAACGCTCGGCTCGTACCGGATTCAAACCCGGCGAGCGTCCTAGTTTAACATCTTCTCGGCCACTTCTGGCAACATCCCTCTGTGCTTGGCAGGATCAAACCTTTGGCGGATCTGGTTGTAGAATTCTTCCATCGGACACTTGCCGACGTCATGAATCTCGCCACAACTGCGACACACGTAGAAGCAATGATCTCCGGGATGACCCTTCTTGCCACACTTCTCACAGACCAGATGTTTCCAGCATCCAGATTCGGTGTGCTTTTGGGATCCGCACTGCGAACACCTGACTTGTGCTGTCCCGTCCATGAAATCTCGGGATCTGTACATCCCACGGTCCCCGGGTACGGTATCCCTCGGTCGAGAGTTGTCTCCGGTCTTCGCCTTTCGATCGTTGGACGCAGTGAGACAGACTTGACGGTAATCTTCAGGGTCGGAGTCCGAACCGTCGGATCCTGACTCAGTTCCTGAGTCAGGCGCCGTGACTTGGTGGACACGTCGAGCTGGGGCCGTGGGCGTCGGAGCCTTTTGGCGATACTTGCCGGATCCGACCGCCGCCTTCTTCTGGCGTTGTTTCGCACGATCCACAGCCCGCAGCACTTCTTCGAGTTCATCTGCGTCTGGAAGGCGTAACAGGGTAAGCCTGTCGGCCAGATCCGCATCTCCCAACGTCTCAATAAAATGATCCACGTGTTCCCGCAGTACCTTGGATCCCCCATCCTTGATCTTCAACTTGGCCCGTAGACCGGCCACATTTAGTCGATGTAGGTATTCTAGCGGGGATTCATCCGATCTGCGGCGAGCATGGTAGTATTGTCGTGCCACCGACACTCCCAATCCACAGTACTCGGTCTGGAAATTGCGCAGCTGATCTGGCCACTTGTTCCTGGTGGATCTGCCCAGCTGCCGATACCAGTTTCTGGCTGGGCCGCTAGCAGATCCGCAAAGGTCAAACGCTTCTCAGCATCCGACGCTTGATCTCTCATGAGGGCCGACTTGACTTTGCTGATCCATGTTCGCGCTCGGTCCTCATCTTGATCCATGCCCGTGAACTCCTTCAGATCCGATATGGCTGAGATCCGTACCCTCTGGATCATGTACGATCCTCCTGCCCCGGCTGTGGCTGTTGCTACCACTGCTGACGAAGTGGATGGGCCATCCAGATCATCTGGGTCGAACTCATCATGGGAG
>NW_003307016.1:0-4168 GCF_000142945.1 Phytophthora infestans T30-4
ATAAACTATCACCGTAGGTTGACGTTCCGGATCGAAATGACGGAGGATAGGCGTGGTCGCGATCCTGTTCCTCAGTTCCACGAATGCGTGTTGAGCTCGGATCCACCGAGATTCTGCCTTTTCCATGTTCTGATCCGTCGTCTCTACCCAGACTGGATCCTCTCTCCGTTGGTCCCGGGGTGGAACCAGCTCCTGTTTCAGGTCCTCTTCTGGCGTCGTACCACTTGGATTCCTTCGTGGATCCGACATCTCCCGGGCCAGAGCTTGTTGGATTTTTATCCGGACAGCTGGAGTGGTCATCGCTGCGAAATCTACCTCTCTCAATTCATACAATACCGCGGCAAACAGGGCGTAATCCTCGATGAACCGACTGTAGTAGTTCAAACTGCCCAAGAAGGATTGCATCGCCCGTAACGACTGCGGGAAGGACAAATCGGCTAACGAAAACAGGTCCTTAGGATTCGCCTCCAATCCCTCCTTGGAAACTCGATGGCCTAAGTAATCCACCTTGCGCATCCCCCAATAGCTCTTTACCACACTGATAGAGAGATTCCACTTAGTACACGCCTCCAGTAGGGATGTCACTCTTTCGCACAACTGATCCCACGATTTCGCCGGGATTAGAATGTCGTCGATGTAAGATCTGCGTCCTAACACGGACGGGGTTCCAGGATCCCCTGGCTCTCCTGCCTCAAATGAATCTACTTCCGTATGATCTTCCCCGGATCCACCACTTTTGGGTTCCGGTATTCGGGTGAATCCATAGAGAGCGTTATCGATTAGACGTTGGTAGATCTGGGGTGCGTTCTTCAATCCAAACGGCATCCGGTTCCACTCGAACAGTCCAAACGGTGTGATGAATGCGGATATCGCGCGAGCTCACTCCGTCATAGTAACTACCCAAAAACCGCTGACCATGTCAAGAGAGCAGTACCAGAGTACTTTATCCAAATCTTCCAGCAGCTCATTGATTAGAGGCATCGGATACACCATCAATCGAATCAGACCGTTAACCAGCCGGTAATCAATGCACAGACGTATATCCACCCCGTTCTTCTTGATGATGATTACCACTGGGGATGCCCACGGGGACGTTGAGAAACTGATGAGCTTGGCTTTGCAGCAGGCCCTTAATCAGATCCGATAGTTTTTCTCGGGAGCTGAGGCGCCACCTTCCGCACCCTCTGAGCGATCGGTTTCGCGTCGCCGACATCGAATGTCACATTTGACTCCGCGGGGCAGCGGGACGGGTAACGCATTACCTTTAACAAATCAGCAGAATGTCGGCTCTCCCCAGATTTTTCTGACGCAGACGATCCACTTCAGCAGGTTCATTCGCCCCCGGATCCACTTGGATATCATCAATCGTGACCTCCTCGGTGGTCAGTGGTACCTCCGGGATTACCGCCATACCTTCTCCAAGATCCTCGGCGTGTAGATCCCCGCCTTCACGGTAGCAGACTTGTTCATCTTCGGTCTTTGTCTGATCCACCCTTGGATCCAGGCACCGCGACTCTCCTTCGACCGTCATCCCTTCTGTCTTCGTGGGGTCGGGTATCCTGGTACTGGGGAAGTCACCTGTCGGATCCAGCCGGTCCTCTAACGAGTCTAAACCCGACGGTTCGGGTTTGACTAGCGTTGCCGCTCTCGATAGGGATCCAGGCACTTTATCCAGTGGAAAGCTTGGATCCACTTGTGGATCGGCGGGATCCGGCTGTTCGGCTTTAGCCCTCTGCAATCCTTCGTCCACCGACCCTGCGTTATCTAAGGGCCGACTCGGGGGATCGTCCCCCGTCGTGGATCCAACCTCCATTGCTTGGATCTCAACCCGTCGATCTCTCTGCAGGATCTTTCGCGGAGTTGGATATGAAGGCCGATCCACCAAGGGGCCAGTTGGCTCCGCCGGGAGCTCCACCTCTCCGAGAGATTCGATCTCGGTAGTCGCCTCGTACACCAGATTCTGCCATTCTCTGTAGCGGCGGGATCCCACTGACACATATCCAGGTCGCCTAGGGATACCGTCCTTCGCCAACCATCGTCCGATCTCTTCATAATGGTCCAGTAATAGTCTCTTGTCGCTGACGTTCGTGACCTGGAGGTATTGCGATCGACCTGGTCCTTGGACTACGGTAGGTACCCATTTCTCGCCCCGAGTGACCCACAGTTTCTCATGTTCCACCCACTTCAACCGGTCTGACAGCTCCCAAGTTTCCCCGGGCTCGATCCAGGTGGTCTTATCCGCCCTTATGATCCTCATCTTCGCTCCATACAACGGCCGCCGTCCGCTGAGCTGGATCCGCATCTCGTCAGGGAAACAAAGTGTCCCATCCGCCAGATCCAACCTCACTCCAGCTGGCACCATGAAATCCATCCCAAGGATGGCGTCTTGACCAGCGAGATCCCCGACCCAAATGTCAAACCAATACACCAAACAACATGCCAGCGTGATCTTAATTCGCGTTCTCCCGTTTGTACGGTATACGCCTTCACCAATCCCAACACAATCTTGGATCCGACTCCCATCCACTTGGCACCCAACCTTACGAGCAAAGGCGGTATCCAGTATAGACACCTCGGCACCACTATCTAGAAGTAGGATTGCTTTGCATTGTTGATCTTGCCCCCTACCTTGGCTTGTCTGAACCACTTTCCTGGGGCATGGTACTTCCAGTATCCACGGGACTCCCCTGTTAGCAGATCCATGGATCCAACATCCTCAGATCCACAGGATCCAGTGACCAGACAGACCTTAGGTGGATCTGCAGTGACCTCACCCTTGGTAGGCTCAAACCATCGACCATGTTGGCGTTTCTCCCAGTAACCACGTGTCTCTCCTCTTTGTAGATCCAGGGTTGAAGAGACTTTGGATCTGGAAAACTCGTCCACTTGGCGCAAACTAGAGACCCTGGCAACTGACACTTCATGTAGATCACGTGTATTATCGACTGGATCTAGGGTCCTGTTACCTGGATTTAGCGATGTCTTGTTCACAAATGCATAAATGCAGTACCTAGAACGCTCGGCTCGTACCGGATTCAAACCCGGCGAGCGTCCTAGTTTAACATCTTCTCTGCCACTTCCGGCAACATCCCTCGGTGCTTGGCTGGATCAAACCATTGGCGGATCTGGTTGTAGAATCCTTCCATCGGGCACTTGCCGACGTCGTGAATCTCGCCACACCCGCGACACACGTAGAAGCAATGATCCCCGGGATGGCCTTTCTTGCCACACTTCTTACAGACCAGGTGTTTCCAGCATCCAGATTCAGTGTGCTTCCGGGATCCGCACTGTGAACACCTGACTTGTGCTGCCCCGTCCATGAGATCTCGGGGTCTGTACATCCCATAGTCCCCGGGTACGGTATCCCCCGGTCGAGAGTTGTCTCCTGTCCTCGCCGTTCGATCGTTGGATGCAGTGAGACAGACCCGACGGTAATCTTCAGGGTCGGAGTCCGAACCGTCGGATCCTGATTCAGTTCCTGAGTCGGGCGCCGTGACTTGGTGGACACGTCGAGCTGGGGCCGTAGGCGTCGGAACCTTTTGGCGATACTTGCCGGATCCGACCGCCGCCTTCTTCTGGCGGTGTTTCGCGCGATCCACCGCCCGCAGCACTTCCTCAAGCTCGTCTGCGTCGAGGAAGTCGTAACAGGGTCAGCCTGTCGCCAACCAGTTCCCAAGTTGAGAATATCCGGGTTCCCGCATAACTGAGTTCCCCCCTTTAGTTTTTTTACCAATCGGGACCCTGAGAAGGCGCCACCCTTTAATGGCGGGGAACAATTTTTCCCGGCGAGGATTTCTTACCATTTGGCGGCGATCGGGTAAAATAGGGGGTTTTGTGGGACTTGTCACCGACACCCCCAATCCACAGTACTGGGTTTGGAAACTGCGCAGCAAATCCGGCCACTTGTTCCTGGTGGATCTGCCCAGCTGCCGATACCAGTTCCTGGCTGACCCCGCTAGCAGATCCGCAAAGTTCAAACACTTCTCAGCATCCGACGCTTGATATCTCATGAGGGCCGACTTGACTTTGCTGATCCATGTTCGCGCTCGGTCTTCGTCTTGATCCTTACCCGTGAACTCCTTCAGATCCGATATAGCTGAGATCCGTAGTCTCTGGATCATGGACCATCCACCCGTCCCAGCTGCGGCTGTTGCTACCGCCGCTAGTG
>NW_003307017.1:0-4175 GCF_000142945.1 Phytophthora infestans T30-4
TCCCGGGGTCACTATCCCGAATCAGTGACAATTTCAAGTGATTAGAGAGGATTTGGGTTGGCTGGCACGGATGCAAGTTGCCTGTGGTGGATTAGCCATGGCGAGCAGCACCCCGTATGGAATGACGATGGATCCGATATGAGCGACGTACGAGAAGGCAAGATCCACCAAGACTTACCTCGGATCCACCCTTACCTGGATTCACTTAAATGGATATGGGATATACTATACAAGAGTGGATCGTGGATCTGGCCGTAGGGTTGCCTTGCGGGTGTGCTCCCTTGCCTTTGCGTTTCCTTTACGTCGTACCTGCCGCCTCCTGTGACGGGATCTTAAGAGTTGAGAACCTCTAGGGTGTAACCGACCAAGAAGTAAATTCGGTTAACCTGTCGGATCTGCACAAGTAAAGGAAAAGCTCACTAGGTTGTAAGATCTGGCCAATGTATTATCCAGTTATCACTACCAACACTAGATTCGCAATTCCCAACCTTCTCCTAGGAACTCTGTCGACGGAAGAGAGGTGGATCCGGATCCGGATCTAGAAGCGAAACCTCTCTATCCTCCCCAGGTCCCCTCGGGGACCCTGCGGAGCTTGACGCAAGTCAAAACCCGCTAACAAAACAAGGAAAAGTGAAGGCGAATATGCATTTGCAGATTCACCGGCTAAACCAACACTGTACCTAAACCCAACCCCGCTAGTCGAAGAAACGAGAAAGAAGACGAAAACGAGTAAGACTACGCGGAAGAAGATGCAAGTTCCAGAGTCGGAAGAAGATCAAGCTGGATCCAGATCAAGCTGGTCCGACAAGGATCTCGAGTTTGTGTATCGCCACCAAGCTCTACGCGATTTCCTGTCGTGTAGCACGATCAGCAAAATCTGCGATTGCTGGATCCAATTTACCAACTGCGCCCAAAAACCGACTAACGGAGGGGGTCCCCCGATGATCCGTGTTCTGCTGAGCTTTCCTCACCTTGTGTACCCGTCGGTAGGGCGGGATCTTGCTCTCTCGGTAACTTCCGAAGCGTTCAAGTGGTGAAGCTTGAGTGTCTTGGCGAGACGTGGGGATGAGGTGGAGCAGCAGTGGAAAATCTTCACTCTACGGCCGTGGTTGGTTCTGAATCCTAAGCGAATATTCGAGCTTATGGATCCAGGGCCTAGATCGTCGATCTGGCCGTAGGGTTGCCTTGCGGGTGTGTTCCCTTGCCTTTGCGTTTCCTTTACGTCGTACCTGGCGCCTCCTGTGACGGGATCTTGAGAGTTGAGAGCCTCTAGGGTGTAACCGACCAAGTAGTAAATCCGGTTAACCTGTCGGATCTGTACAAGTAAAAAAAAGCTCACTAGGTTGTAGGATCTGGCCAATGTACTATCCAGTTATCACTACCAACACTAGATTCGCAATTCCCAACCTTCTCCGAGCTCGTACGGCCAATGTAGTTCCGGTTCTTGAGGGCAGGAAGGCACTTGCGTGCTATGGTGCAAAAGAGGTTCTGTATTGTTACTTATGCATATACCTGCCTGGATTTCTACCTTCTATGTCTTTCACTTGTTAAATCCCTTACCAGGCTCGGCTGCATGTCCCTTCTTCCCTTGACCCATCATTCCAGCTGTATTATCTTCAGATCCACCGGATCCATGGCGTAATCATTATGGTCACCCTATTAAGGGTACACTCATCCGGATCCAGGTCGCTTGGATCCACTTCACTGTAAGCGTACACTCGTCGTGGATCTGAGCTCTCCAATCATCCAACATCATCTCGCAACCGTCTGTGATCTCCATTGTCCCACGAAGGTTCGAGATCCACTGCATCCATCATCCCTGTACCCTGGATCCAGGTGCCTCTATGCGGGATCCTCCCTCCTTGGATCCGAACTCGGAAGTATGGGATCTGGGACACCTCGCGGTGGATCTTGACTTCTTGTTAGCCGTGGTTACTAGATCCTCCTTCAGAGGGCAGCTACCATCATTCCTTCATAGGATCCACACTCGATCCACCCATATATAGTATATCCCATATCCATCTAAGTGAATCCAGGTAAGGGTGGATCCGAGATAAGACTTGGTGGATCTTGCCTTCTCGTACATCGCTCATACCAGATCCATCGTCATTTCGTACGGGGTAATGCTCGTCATGACTAATCCACCACAGGCAACTTGCATCCGTGCCAGACAATCCAAATCCTCTCTAATCACTTGAAATTGTCACTGATTCGGGATAGTGACCCCGTCTTAGGTCCATTCTCTTATTTCTGAGAAAGCACTTCACCACAACCGCCTCCTGTACGTTGTCGGCGCTGCACAACAGCGTTCACGACGTGCACTACCAGCATCCACAACCGCCTTCTCCTCTTCGTGACACATGTCTCCCACCAAGCGTACCAGTCAATCGCCGGGCAAGGCTCCATCCACCACTCCTCTGGTCAGCCCCTCTTCAATGTCGCCCACCGATCTGCGTACTCTGGCTTAAACGCTTTCCGATCGGGTGCAAACCTTGATGGCAGAGCTCCAGACGGCCCAAGATGTTAGCGACCAAGCTGCGTCTTTGCACGCCACCCAACTCCAAACCTTGCGAGCCCAGGTCCATGACCAGGCTATGGAAATCCAGGGGTGGGAGCACCGTGCGGCCTCTCGTTCGCAGGACCTACGACTCCTGTTGGCTGATCAAGCGGTCGAGATCCGCGACCTGACCGGACGGCTGGATCGCGCCTCCCGTCAACGAGATGGCATGCGAGATGACAACGACCATCTCCTTAGGGAGATGGCGCTCGCCGGATCTGAGATCCACCAGCTCCAATCCCGTATCCACGACCTCGAGTGGGATCTGGAGGATTCTCAGATTGCTAGGGCAGCCGCGGACGCGAGCTTGGATCGACTCCGTGACGAGTTGCGCCTGACCCAAGAAGTGGTGGTAACCAACGACTTTGTGAGATCCACCCATGGCGGATCCGCCTTAGGGTCGGCGCGTGGAGGGTCCCGCGCCAAATCCACCTCCCTCGTCGCCGGATGTAGCTCTGGCTCGACTCTCTGAGGAATTGAAAGATACCAAGGAGTCGCTCGAGAAAGCGTCTGCTGGGCGAGATTACGCGCTCGAAGAGTTCGAACGTATAACTCAATTGCGCGACGAGATCCAAGCGAAGCTGGCGGACAGCGAGCTCCAGCGGGACAAGGCGGCTACCGAGTGGGCGGATGCCAAGCGGACGCAAACGGAGCTGGAATCCAAGCTTCGCCGCACGAGTACGTGGATCCTCTTTCGGTCCCTGCTAGTAACTCCATATTCACTTGTTATGTCAATCCAGGTGACAAATTGAAGGATGCCGATACAACCGCAGCGAAACTCCAGGATCAACTTGCTGCGGCTCATGCTCAACAGCAACAGCTAGTTCTGGAGCGCGATCGTAGCTTATCGGAGCGGGATCTGGCACACCGACGACTGGCGCTGGTGGCAGCTGCCGTTTCGGATCCCCTCCCTCCCTATCGGGGTCCTCTCATGCTGCCAGCGTCTCTGCTCCTCTTCCGCCTGTAAGTGGGGCGGATCCGTCGGCTGCGAAACGCCCGCGTAGTGCATCTCCCGCTCCTAGCACTGGATCCTCCCGCCCCCATAAGCATGCTCGAGCTTCCCCGAAAAGCCAAGCCCAAAACGACTCCCGTCTCTAAAAACGGCTTCGCAAGCGGGATCCACATCCGCGTCCAAGACTTCCGCCTCCCCCTCGAAGTCGGGTGCCGGATCCAAGTCCGGATCCACCGCTAGATCCAAGTCTACCTCGGCGTCCAAGACTGGATCTGCAGCTACGTCCAAGTATGGGTCTGGACCCAAGACTGGGTCTACGGTGTCCAAGACTGGATCCGTTGTCCTATCCAAAACGGGATCCACGGTGTCCAAGTCCGGATCGACGGCCAAGGCGGGATCTACGGCCGTATCCCAACCGGGATCGGCGTCCAAGACGGGATCCACCACTGGCCCTTCGGTGACGACGCCTGCCGTCCCCCAGCCCGCTTCCGCCAGCCATCCGCCGGCCCGTACTGGACCCGGGAAGGGGAAAGCCAAACGTGTCATTCCCCCTGGATGTGGACTTTGCAGCTCGGAGGACGAAGAGGATGAGGAATCCGACTGGTCCGACGGCTCAGGACCTCCTATCCGGCCGTCGTCGAAGCGTACGTCGTCCTCCGGCTCGTA
>NW_003307018.1:0-4177 GCF_000142945.1 Phytophthora infestans T30-4
TCAAACTCCCCCATAAGAGCGAACACACGACGTAAGAATACCGAGGCACTGCCTTTGCCATTGGCAGATAGCTGTCTTTCAATCCGTTAAAGCTAATCTTCGATCGGCAGACGAGCCTTAAAACGCTAGCTGTGACTTCGACCATGGTGCAGGTGCCATCTTCCTTGTTTTTGCTATCACGCCCGCCCCTGAGGCGATATCATCAGCTAGCAGTCTCGACAACGAATTATCCGGCCGCGGTCGTCAGCCATTGGAGGTATCTTAATATTTAGCGCTTTCAGTAGCTCAAATGTAGCCTAGGACGTATTATCACAGAAGTGCGGACCTGCCCTGGAATGGTCGTATGTGAACGCTACCGTGTCGGAAAAGTCCCGGTTCGGGCAGCTGGGACCTCACTTGATTACAACCGGAAGTAAAAACGGTTTAAGTATCCCGGACGGCTTCCAGCTGAAAGTTCACAGATGCAAGCAGTGGATGGTCGCACGCCCTGGTTGTCCGCACTGTACTCCTGCCGTTGCGATTCATTAGTTTGGTATACAATCTGTCGATTGCCTCTCTTTCATCTGTACGTGTCGCCTACGTTGCAACGAGCTCTCGAAAACCGAGTTGCACGGTAGTATCCACAGAAGGTGTCTTCATGAACTGCGTGGGCACCGACCACAGCAGCAACACGCTGAGTTCTTTGCCGGCGAAGTGCGCCGTCGCGGTGTCAATCGTGAAGAGAATGCCACGAATGACAAGCGCGCCTTACTCCGATTCTACGGAAAATGCAGCAAGTGCTCTCTGTATATCGTCCGACGCCTGAATATCGTGTAAAAAGAACCTGCTAGCTGCTGTATTTGTTACTGCTTCTCTGGGGCTGGTCCGTATCAATTCAAATTTTGTCTGTATCAAACCAAACTCCCCCATAAGAGCGAACACACGACGTAAGAATACCGAGGCACGCCTTTGCCATTGGCAAATAGCTGTCTTTCAACCCGTTGGAGCTAATCTTCGATCGGCAGACGAGCCTTAAAACACTAGTTGTGACTTCGACCATGGTACAGGTGCCATCTTCCTTGTTTTTGCTTTCACTCCCGCCCCTGAGGCGATATCATCAGCTAGCAGTCTCGACAACGAATTCTCCAGCCGCGGTCGTCAGCCATTGGAGGTATCTTAATATTTAGCGCTTCCAGTAGCTCCAAATGTAGCCTAGGACGTATTATCACAGAAGTGCGGACCTGCCCTGGAATGGTCGTATGTGAACGCTACCGTGTCGGAAACGTCCCAGTTCGGGCACTCGAGACCTCGCTTGATTACAACCGGAAGTAAAAACGGTTTAAGTATCCCGGACCGCTTCCAGCTGAAAGTTCACAGATGCAAGCGGTGGATGGTCGCACACTCTAGTTGTCCGCACTGTACTCCTGCCGTTGCGATTCATTAGTTTGGTATACAATCTGTCGATTGCCTCTCTTTCATCTGTACGTGTCGCCTACGCTGCAACGAGCTCTCGAAAACCGAGTTGCACGGTAGTATCCACAGAAGGTGTCTTCATAAACTGCGTGGGCACCGACCACAGCAGCAATACGCTGAGTTCTTTGCCAGCGAAGTGCGCCGTCGCGGTGCCAAATCAGTGTCAATCGTGAAGAGAATGCCACGAATGACAAGTGCGCCTTACTCCGACGCTACGGAAAATGCAGCAAGTGCTCTCTGTATATCGTTGGACGCCTGAATTTCGTGTAAAAAGAACCTGCTAGCTACTGTATTTGTTACCGCTTCGCTGGGACTGGTCCGCATCAATTTGATTTTGTCCGTATCAAACCAAACTCCCCCATAAGAGCGAACACACGACGTAAGAATACCGAGGCACGCCTTTGCCATTGGCAGATAGCTGTCTTTCAATCCGTTGGAGCTAATCTTCGATCGGCTGACGAGCCTTAAAACACTAGCTGTGACTTCGACCATGGTACAGGTGCCATCTTCCTTGTTTTTGCTTTCACTCCCGCCCCTGAGGCGATATCATCAGCTAGCAGTCTTGACAACGAATTCTCCAGCCGCGGTCGTCAGCCATTGGAGGTATCTTAATATTTAGCGCTTCCGGTAGCTCAAATGTAGCCTAGGACGTATTATCACAGAAGTGCGGATCTGCACTGGAATGGTCGTATGTGAACGCTACCGTGTTGGAAAGTCCCAGTTCGGGCAGCTGGGACCTCGCTTAATTACAACCGAGAGTAAAAACGGTTTAAGTTTCCCGGACTGCTTCCAGCTGAAAGTTCACAGATGCAAGCAGTGGATGATCGCACGCTCTAGTTGTCCGCACTGTACTCGTGCCTGCGATTCGTTAGTTTGGTATACAATTTGTCGATTGCCTCTTTTTCATCTGTACGTGTCGCCTACGTTGCAACGAGATCTCGAAAACCGAGTTGCACGGTAGTATCCACAGAAGGTGTCTTCATGAACTGCGTGGGCACCGACCACAGCAGCAACACGCTGAGTTCTTTGCCGGCGAAGTGCGCCGTCGCGGTGTCAATCGTGAATAGAATGCCACGAATGACAAGTGCGCCTTACTCCGACGCTACGGAAAATGCAGCAAGTGCTCTCTGTATATCGTCGGACGCCTGAATTTCGTGTAAAAAGAACCTGCTAGCTGCTGTATTTGTTACCGCTTCTCTGGGACTGGTCCGTATCAATTCAAATTTCGTCCGTATCAAATCAAACTCCCCCATAAGAGCGAACACACGACGTAAGAATACCGAGGCACGCCTTTGCCATTGGCAGATAGCTGTCTTTCAATCCGTTGGAGCTAATCTTCGATCGGCAGACGAGCCTTAAAACACTAGCTGTGACTTCGACCATGGTACAGGTGCCATCTTCCTTGTTTTTGCTTTCACTCCCGCCCCTGAGGCGATATCATCAGCTAGCAGTCTCGACAACGAATTCTCCAGCCGCGGTCGTCAGCCATTGGAGGTATCTTAATATTTAGCGCTTCCAGTAGCTCCAATGTAGCCTAGGACGTATTATCACAGAAGTGCGGACCTGCCCTGGAATGGTCGTATGTGAACGCTACCGTGTCGGAAAAGTCCCCGTTCGGGCAGCTGGGACCTCACTTGATTACAACCGGAAGTAAAAACGGTTTAAGAATCCCGAACGGCTTCTAGCTGAAAGTTCACAGATGCAAGCAGTGGATGGTCGCACGCCCTAGCTGTCCGCACTGTACTCGTGCCTGCGATTCGTTAGTTTGGTATACAATTTGTCGATTGCCTCTTTTTCATCTGTACGTGTCGCCTACGTTGCAACGAGCTCTCGAAAGCCGAGTTGCACGGTAGTATCCACAGAAGGTGTTGTGGTGAAGTGCTTTCTCAGAAATAAGAGAATGGGCCTGACGCGGGGTCACTATCCCGAATCAGTGACGATTTCAAGTGATTAGAGAGGATTTGGGTTGGTGGCACGGATGCAAGTTGCCGGTGGTGGATTAGCCATGACGAGCGGCACCCCGTATGGAATAACGATGGATCAGGTATAAGGATGTACGGGAGGACAAGATCCACCAAAACTTATCTCGGATCCGCCCTTACCTGGATTCACTTAGGTGGATATGGGATATACTATGTACCAGTGGATCGAGTGTGGATCCTATGAAGGAATGGTGGTAGTTGCCATCCGAAGGTGGATCTAGTAG
The DNA here is from genome assembly GCF_000142945.1 of Phytophthora infestans T30-4. Lineage (NCBI taxonomy): Eukaryota > Oomycota > Peronosporomycetes > Peronosporales > Peronosporaceae > Phytophthora > Phytophthora infestans. The sequence continues at coordinate 3,659 of NW_003307018.1, forward strand.
CCACGGCTAACGAGAAGTCAGGATCCACCGCGAGATACCCCGGATCCCATACTTCCGAGTTCGGATCCAAGGAGGGAGGATCCCGCATAGAAGGACCTGGATCCAGGGTACAGGGATGAGGGATGCAGCGGATCTGGAACTTTCGTGGGACAATGGAGATCACAGACGGTTGCAAGATGATGTTGGATGATTGGAGAGCTCGGATCCACGGCGAGTGTACAATTACAGTGAGGTGGATCCAAGCGACCTGGATCCGGATGAGCGTACCCATAATAGGGTGACCATGATGATTACGCCATGGATCCGGTGGATCTGAAGATAACACAGCTGGGATGATGTGTCAAGGGAAGAAGGGACATGCAGCCGAGCCTGGTAAGGGATTTAGCAGATGAAAGACATTGAAGGTAGAAATCCAGGCAGGTATAGGCTTAAATATCAATACAGACCTCAATTTGCACAGTATCACGCAAGTACCTTCCTGCCCTCAAGAACCGGAACTACATTGGCCGTACGAGCTAG
>NW_003307019.1:0-4179 GCF_000142945.1 Phytophthora infestans T30-4
ATAGACACCTCGGCACCACTATCTAGGAGTAGGATTGCTTTTTCATTGTTGATCTTGCCCCCTACCTTGGCTTGTCGGAACCACTTTCCCGGGGCATGGTACTTCCAGTACCCACGGGACTCTCCTGTTAACAGATCCATGGATCCAACATCCTCAGATCCATAGGATCCAGCGACCAGACAGACCTTAGGTGGATCTGCAGTGACTTCACCCTTGGTAGGCTCAAACCATCGACCATGTTGGCGTTTCTCCCAATAACCACGTGCCTCTCCTCTGTGTAGATCCAGGGTTGAAGAGACTTTGGATCTGGAAAACTCATCCACTTGGCGCAAACTAGAGACCTTGGCAGCTGACACTTCATGTAGATCACGTGTATTATCAACTGGATCTAGGGTCCTGCTACCTGGATCTAGCGATGTCTTGTTCACAAATGCATAAATGCAATACCTAGAACGCTCGGCTCGTACCGGATTCAAACCCGGCGAGCGTCCTAGTTTAACATCTTCTCGGCCACTTCTGGCAACATCCCTCTGTGCTTGGCTGGATCAAACCATTGGCGGATCTGGTTGTAGAATTCTTCCATCGGACACTTGCCGACGTCGTGAATCTCGCCACACCCGCGACACACGTAGAAGCAATGATCCCCGGGATGACCCTTCTTGTCACACTTCTCACAGACCAGATGTTTCCAGCATCCATATTCAGTGTGCTTCCGGGATCCGCACTGCGAGCACCTGACTTGTGCTGTCCCGTCCATGAGATCTCGGGATCTGTACATCCCACGGTCCCCGGGTACGGTATCCCCCGGTCGAGAGTTGTCTCCGGTCTTCGCTGTTCGATCGTTGGGCGCAGAGAGACAGACTCGACGGTAATCTTCAGGGTCGGAGTCCGACCCGTCGGATCCTGATTCCGTTCCTGAGATGGGTGCCGTGACTTGGTGGACACGTCGATCTGGGGCCGTAGGGGTCGGAGCCTTTTGGCGATACTTGCCGGATCCGACCGCCGCCTTCTTCTGGCGGTGTTTCGCGCGATCCACCGCCCGCAGCACTTCCTCAAGCTCGTCTGCGTCGGGAAGACGTAACAGGGTCAGCCTGTCGGCCAGATCCACATCTCTCAACGTCTCGATGAAGTGATCCACATGTTCCCGTAGTACCTTGGATGCCCCATCCTTGATCTTCAACTTGGCCCGTAGACCGGCCACATTTAGTCGATGTAGGTATTCCAGCGGGGATTCATCCGATCTGCGGCGAGCATGGTAGTATTGTCGTGCCACCGACACTCCCAATCCACAGTACTGGGTCTGGAAACTGCGCAACAAATCTGGTCACTTGTTCCTGGTGGATCTGCCCAGCTGCCGATACCAATTCCTGGCTGGCCCCGCTAGCAGATCCGCAAAGGTCAAACACTTCTCAGCATCCGACGCCTGATCTCTCATGAGGGCCGACTTCACTTTGCTGATCCATGTTCTCGCTCGGTCCTCGTCTTGATCATTGCCCATGAACTCCTTCAGATCCGATATGGCTGAGGTCCGTACCCTCTGGATCATGGACGATCCACCCGCCCCGGCTGCGGCTGTTGCTACCACCGCTGATGAAAGGAATGGGTCATCCAGATCATCTGGGTCGAACTCATCATGGGAGTTGTCTCCCTCCACTGACTCCATCTCCACGTCTCGTGCTCCATGTTCGTGGAGCACTTGCGCTTGTGGCACGGGCGCTCTCATGCCTTGTTCGGCCAGGAAACGACTCATCGCAGCTTCGAAGTGTCGCTGCAGGGTGCCCGAGGAGGTGTCGGAAAAGCCTGTGGCCGTCTGGTCCACTGGCCAGACAGGATCCGTGAGGCGATTACCTTGAGCCCGATCTGACGATAACTCCATTGGCTTCTTGCCGGATCTGGCTCGATCCTGGCCGGATTGTATCAAATCGAGGGTAGAGCGCACTGGATTCCGAGTCTTCACGCTCAGAGGGGCTTCCTGCCCCCGGATCCTCGCCCGCGCTTCCAGCCCGGATGCCCCGGAGGGTCCTAACGTCATGCGTCGGGGCTCCGACGACGTGTCGGACCCATCCTGTAACGGGTTACAATCCAGTGTGCCCCATGTTACATAAAGCGTGACCCGTCACTCTTGTGGACACCTGGTACACGGTACCAGGTGCTCTCGGAGCCAGTTAGTGCATGACTACTTAGCTCCACTATAGGTAGCCTCTAGTTTGTATGAGACCTAAGCTTATCTTACTTATAAATACATCAGTCTTAAATCCACTCCTCTAAGTAGCAAGCCGTTCCCACTGAGGCCGGAAGCACGTGGACTTACGTTCACATGGGTAGTTAATGCCCTTAAGCACTTCCTCTGTGCAAGGTGCTGTGTGACCCCGTCACACGTGGTAGCACTCGTAGTCAATCCAGCACCATCGCGGGTAGATTAAACTACCTGAATCCTCTGTGCGCTCAACGTTTGAGCCAAGATGGACCGAAGCAAGTTTCTTCGCTTGAACGACTCACAGTACGAGTCTGTTCGGAAGATGGGAGGCATCTTTGGACAAGATGTCCTTCGCAGCTTGGCGGCGGCGACGCCTGTCGAGCAACAAGAACGCGTAACTGCGTTTGAGACCTACGAGCGTGGTCTCATCGCTCACGTCCGCGGGGGTTTGGAGGCCTCGATGGCCACTCCCCAGGTAACCATGTAATGGGCCCCTCCATTGCATAAGTAGGTAGATTTCTTTACAAAAGTAGGTGCATCAGCACACGACTAGCGTGTGCTGAAATGCTGTCATGCCATTGGCTGATATATGGGGAGCCAGACCCATTATTAGCCAATTGGACTATGACGTGTATTTGAGTGCCAGGGCTGTGGCCTTGTCTAAATAAAGTCAGAGTTGATTTTCCTTAAACTAAGACTCAGTCGTCCTATTGCGAGCTTCCTCAACACTATAGTGTAAGCAGGTATGGAGTAAATACCTGGCCCGTTACACAGGCAGTATTCGTGTAGTCGTCTGACGCCGAGAGACGAGTTTCTTCCGACGTTTAAATCGCGCCAACCCAACCAGTAGACGCATCAAAGCCCGATGCCTGAGGACCATGTAGCTCTTGGTAGATGTTCAGAGCTTGCAGCCGGATGTAAGCGTCCTTGACCCGCAGTCCTCTAGTATTTCTGTCTAAAATCCACTCATGTAGACGACATTCTACATCACCGTGCTTGGCAGGTCTTCCTCCCCCACCTAGCCTTCTTGCTGTACGCGTGGTAATATCACGGTCTCTCAGAGCTTCCTTTAGTTTGTCGCGGAGATCCCACCAACCTCGAATTGTTCCTGGAGCTATTTGGTGTTTTTTTTCCCTAGAGCAAAGAAGCCTTTTCCTTTGACGCCTTTGGCGTGTTGGGACAGGATATCCAGCTTCTCTTTGATAGTATAGTTTCGGCGCTTGCTTTTCACCATGGCAACTTGGGAATGAGCAACCGACAAGAGGAACGAGAAAAGTTGTGGTCAAACACTGACAGCCAACCACCTCCTATTACAGTTATAATTACACATGTTACTGTTGTATGCAGTAGGCGTTGTATTTTGCTATGTGTTCTATACGAATATTTTATCGCGAAAGATAAAATCCATTATTTTATTAAAGCGCCTAGGCGTAGGTGTCTGTCTGTCAGTCCGTCCGTGGCTAGGGTTAATAAAACTCACGCTAATGCGGGTGTTCTACTGGCTGCCGAGCGCAGCGAAGGCGACCCCCATTGGCTAAAAGCGACATTGTGTTTTGTACACACTTTATGTGGACTACACATCGTACTTAAAAGCACTACTTAAATTTCATTTTGCTCTCATTTTCAGCTGCGGTCTGCAAGGCTACGCAAAGGGCGCTGCCTGTGTGCGCGTTAGTGAGCATTAGGATAAAATGTCGATGATCACACACGTACGTTATCGTCTTAGGAGCTGTTGAAAAAGAATTGTAGGCTTTGGTGACTCATATTTCGAAACTTTAGTACTTTTTGGTAATAAAATGATATTTTAGGCTTCGTAGTACTTTTGTAACAAGTAATCTTTTAAAAATGTTTTGCGCAGTACTATTCAAAATATTTTTATATTATTGCATTGCATTTATTTGTAGTAGTAGTACACAAAATTATCATATAAGCTTAAGAAAAGCACAGCTTTACTACTATTATTAATGTGTAAGCTTTAAAAT
>NW_003307020.1:0-4183 GCF_000142945.1 Phytophthora infestans T30-4
TTGGGTGAGCCCGTTTCTCTCTCTCGAGACAACAGAATCAGTTTCCCAGTAGGCGCCGGGCTCTGGAGATGCGTTTCCGCGATGCCGAGGGGTGCTCGCGAGCTCGCTCTTCGCAGAGGCATAGGCCTCTAGTGGCTAGTGGTATTGCACCAAGCATCGCCGATGCCGGCGCGCGCTCCGCAGCAAGAACTCCGCTTCTCCGTCTTCAGCATAGCTGAGGTCCATCGGCTCTGGACCGCTCGAAGAGCTTGCGCTACCAGCGCTCCAACCAGGTCGCGCCGACCTGAAGTTGTGCTCGGCATTTAATGCCACATTCACCGCCTCTTCGAAAGAGTTAGGGTGTACACGGAACACTTCCGTTCGAGCTGCGCTCACACGAAGTCCCTCCATGAACACGGTCACGCTGACCAGTTCTGGAAGAGGGTCCGCCGCCATTCCGGCGATAAGAGTTCTCAACTCTTGGACATAGTCCAATAACTCCTTCTTACCCTGGCGGGTAGCAAGGAACTTCGACCGGACACGGTACGCCTGATTAGGCGGCGCGAACACGCGCGAAAGCTGTTGCTTCAGCTGATCCCAAGTGGGAAATGCAGCGTCAACAGACGTGCCGCACGTTAGTGCCCATTCGCGAGCGCGACCTCCAAGCCTGGAGATAGCCAGCGCCACGCGCTGATGCTCAGACTGGAGCAGGGCCGATCCCATGGCCATCTCGACCTCACGGGTCCAGAGAAGGAGATTCGTTCCATCCTTCCCCTCGAAGGTTTTTACGCTCACCATGAGCGGTCCTCAGTCTCATAGACTCTTCACGCGTCATCGACGCCGCCGCCGTTGCGGCGCTCATCTTCTCTTGGACATGCTCCAAGAGCGCGTTCTCGTAGGGGGAGAACGATTCCAGCCTGGCAGTGACCGCCTCTGGACCTTGCGATGCAAGATGAGCCACGCCCTCCGGGCCAAGCAAGGACATAAGCTTAGTAAGCGCGTCCTGCTGCGCCGGGGGCAAATTCGCGAACACGGGGTGTTCCATCCTCGCAGAGGATATAGTCAACCGACTCAGGAGCGGGATTGACTACAAGTGCTACCAAGTGCAGCGGGGCTGCCGTAGCTTTAGCGTCAGAGGAAGACGTTCGACTCAAAGAGTCACTAATACTAAGTTCCTTATCCAAAGGACACTTACAGCCCAAGACCAGGGCTCAAAGTTAACACCTTAACTTTTATGCTTCAAAACCAGAAGTGATTTATTTACTATTATTGCGGCCAAGCCGCCTAGGGGTAAATGTATCTCTTTAACTATCTAGCATAGTTAAACCTAATCAAATGCATAACGTGTGGCTTTCAGCCAACGTACTGAGAGACCTTGTTAACTCTCCAACTTATGTACTGAGAGTTTGTTAACTCGCCGGGTACTTCGTACCCCTGTGTGTTCCACACCATGTAACCCCGTTACAGACTCTGTCGCAGACGGAGAGACTTGTTAAAGTCGATGAATGCCCACAATGATTTCATGCTACCAAATTGCCATTCAACAGCTTCTCGGACAGATCTCATGAGCTTATTGAAGCGCTGCTCGGCATCCGCCGGCGCCGTTTTTCGAAAACCTGACACTAGAAACTTGCGTATTCCATAAGCCGGATCCCCGTAGAGAACGTATCCATCGAATATGGAGGCTCGCTCCTCCATATACTCGATAAATTTTCTCTCACGCAGCAGCGTGCTGTCATGCCGCCGACCCTCGATCGGCCCCCAGAAATGCAGGGTTAGCCCATCGGGGGTGACCACTGCTTGGTAGTTGAGGCAATGAGTGCCCTTGTGGCCCGCGTACACCTGCTTCTGAAGGGTTTCTCCGCGCCCAGGACGAGACGAGGGCCGGCAAATGCGGTTCTTGGTGCCGTCTATGAACGCAAATTTTTCTTCAAAGGCGGCCCGGTGCGGTGCACGGCATCTGCATATGCACGGATGCGCTCGGCCACGATTGCTTCATGGCAGTAGATAGTATCCTCGTTTCTATCATACAAGTACATTACTGTAGGAGAGTAAGTCAACGAATTTCACTGCTCATGCGTCCTTGCTCATCACGTACCGACGTGCATGAAAATACGGCGCAGGGCGCTTGTGGAGCGCCCAAATCTGTGAATGATGTCGTAATGACGCTTGGGGTAGCTCAAGCGATGGAGCAAGATGCACGCTGCCTCAGTGGCGTGCGCCTTATCGCGCGAACCCGTGATCACGAAGTCCGGAAGCGCGAAGAGCTCCGTTAGGCGAATGACGCCGGCGACATCAAAGCGAAATTGCTGCCTACAGTCCTCGTCCGATAGATTTTGTGACGCAAAACCTGACATCTGGGATGATCGGACGCTCCGGCTGTTCGAAGCTGAGTAACAGAGCTGCCTCCGCAGCCGTAGCTGCGTCGCCGAGGAGTTCGTGGAGCAGCAGGAGCAGCTCCATGCGGGATGAAAGGGATTGGTAGTGGAGCTTGAACAGATTTGGGAGGTTTTTGGTCTGAAGATATTGAATCCTGCGAAAGCTCGTAATGTGGATGCTGCACATTATCTTTGCCCACTGTTTTGTGCCGGCAAAGTAGCGACAAAGCCATTTGCGAAAATTCTCTAATGTATTGCTATTTCTGCAACCTAATAAATGTATTGCAATCTCTCAGCAAAACCAGCATTAATAAGCATCACCTTGCAGCTCCTATCGCGGCTATAAAATGCGTCCTGAAGCCCTGATCCATTTATAAGTAAAGCGCCCACCAACATCCTCGTACTGCAACAAAAAAATGTATTTTTTGTAGTGTGACCCTTGAAATAGAAATATTTATGTCGGCAGTACCCCACCTGAGACAACTGCTTGAGATTGGCAGATAATAGTAGGCTAAGGTGAAATAATTACATTAAGTGGGCAGCTCCCACTTCCGAAATTGAGCACCACCAGACCAGCTAGAGCAAGTCCAGCACGCCCCCATATTAAAGCGACATTAGAAGCAACGCAACTACTGGTATTGCCCCCCCCAGCCTCCTTTTTCCATTTTCTGTTACATGTTTTGCTCTAGCCTGCTCTGCTTGTGTCTGCGTTGTTCAGAGCAATAAAGATTCCCAAAGACCACCCACCGTACTCTGACGCTCTTACGGCTACACAACTGGCAGAAAATCGACTCGAGTCGAGTACGCGCAGCGATTATGTGGTGAAGTGCTTTTTCAGAAATAAGAGAATGGGCCTGACGCGGGGTCACTATCCCGAATCAGTGACAGAGAGGATTTGGGCTGGCTGGCACGGATGCAAGTGGTCTGTGGTGGATTAGCCATGGCGAGCAGCACCCCGTATGGAATGACGATGGATCTGATATGAGCGACGTACGAGAAGGCAAGATCCACCAAGACTTACCTCGGATCCACCCTTACCTGGATTCACTAAGATGGATATGAGATATACTATACAAGAGTGGATCGAGTGTGGATCCTATGAAGGAAGGATGGTCGGTGCCCTCTGAAGGTGGATCTAGTAGCCACGGCTAATGAAGAGTCAAGATCCACCGCGAGGTACCCCGGATCCCATACTTCCGAGTTCGGATCCAAGGAGGGAGGATCCCGCCTGGAGGGACCTGGATCCAGGGTATAGGGATGACGGATACAGTGGATCTCGAACTTTCGGGGGACAATGGAGATCACAGACGGTTGCGAGATGATGTTGGATGATGGGAGAGCTCAGATCGACGACGAGTGCAAACTTACAGTGAAGTGGATCCAAGCGACCTGGATCCGGATGAGTGTACCCATAATAGGGTGACCATGATGATTACGTCATGGATCCGGTGGATCTGAAGATAATACAGCTGGGATGATGGGTCAAGGGAAGAAGGGACATGCAGCCGAGCCTGGTAAGGGGTTTAGCAGATGAAAGACATAGAAGGTAGACATCCAGGCAGGTATAGGCTTAAATATCAATACAGACTCCAATTTGCACAGTGACACGCAAGTGCCTTCCTGCCCTCAAGAACCGGAACTACATTGGCCGTACGAGCTCCGAGAAGGTTGGGAATTGCGAATCTAGTGTTGGTAGTGATAACTGGATAATACATTGACCAGATCCTACAACCTAGTGAGCTTTTCCTTTACTTGTGCAGATCCGACAGGTTAACCGAATTTACTACTTGGTCGGTTACACCCTAGAGGTTCTCAACTTTCAAGAT
>NW_003307021.1:0-4185 GCF_000142945.1 Phytophthora infestans T30-4
GGTCAGAGTCGTCTACAAGTGGTGGAAATCTTCGGGAGAGAGTGATGCTATAAGCTGTGCCCGTGTGAAATCAATCGCAGCAGCTAAAGGCCATTTGGAGACGATGAAGTGTCTGCTTGATCTGTACAAGATCGACACGTTCGTTCGACTTCAGCAAGATTTGAAGCATGGGCACAACGACATTGTCGAGTTGCTATGCAGGGAGATGGACCCTGAACGATCACTGTTGTGGGCGGCAGAGGGCTGTGAGCTAGAAGTCATCAAGCAAATTTACCAGCATCATCGCGACGCTTACATGTGGATGTTCTTGCAGGCAATGAATGCTGCGATTTCTAGTGGCAAGTTTGTCAAATACTTGAACGAGACGTGTGAGGAGGAGCTGTATCAAGAGGACACTAACCACAAGTGTTGCTGCCCTCTGACGAGAGCGATCGAATGCCGCCAGGTGGACATTGTGCAGTATTTGTTCTATAACGGATACACAGCCACGGTATTTGAGTTTGCATTCTCAGCTGCGGTAAGCTACGGGTCGTTAGAGGTCGTTGACCTCTTGTGTGACGATGAAAGGTGCAGACCTGAAGCGATACACAAGGGTTTCGTCGTTGCCGCTGAAGCCGGCCAAAAAGCAATTTTGAAATAGCTGTGAGCGAAACGAGAATTTGACGATTCGATGCTGGCAGCGGCATTCCAACGCGCGGCAGGATGTGGTCTGAATTTGTCAAGCAACGTTACTCGGAAGGGTTCCAGATTACGTCTACAACACTGGAGGAAGCAGCGTTGGTGGCGGGTGGTGGCGGTCATCTCGAAGCTCTTAAGCAAGAGAACCATCTCTGATGTAGTAGCAGCTAAGGTCTTCCTGCGTGCAGCTAAGTATAACTGGCTCCGATGTTCGGACAATGACGATCAAGTCGGTGTAATGGAATTCCTTTATGTCAAAGGGTGCATCTCTTCAGACGTGATCATTGGAGTATTCCCGGAAGCGGCATGCGGCAGCTCGGTCGATGTCGCGGCGTTCCTGGATTTTACAGCTTCGCTTCCGTCCTATGTGGTGGACGAAGCTTTTCAAAATGCCGCCAACGAGAATTGTGCTGAGATCGTGGAGTTTCCGTACAAAAGTGGGAACGTTTCTTCGCAACTGGTTGAAGAAACGTTCATGATGTTGGATATCCGAGATCTCGCCATGGACTTTAGGTGACGAGGTCGTGGCAACAGCAGCTCCAACGGAGAAGCTGCTGGAGATCAAGGAGGTGGAATGCTCAAGTAGGATGACTGATTCAAGTGCCAGCCCAAACGAAGGGCTGAGTTGCTCGGCGACCATGAGGATGAGGTTGCATGAATATTTTGGGACTGGTGCCATTGCATGCGACGACGGACGGCTTCGGACGACACCAGCACCTGCGTATGAAACAAGGCTCGTAGGTTAGCTGTAGTGAGAAGCTAACTAGGAGTGTGCTAATATTCAATTCATTTTCAGATTTACCTTTCAAGCAATGCTTCTCGTCTTCTTGTAGGTATTGGCGTGGTATGCAGTAATGGCATGCAGACTATCTGGAATCAAGAACACCATCTCGAAGGACATCATGCCTATCAAGTTGCAGCTACTGCATTACTGGTGCTCGACGCTCAAGGCTGTTTCAAGTCGGTTGGCTACAATACGAGTAGGTAGTCTAGTGAACACAGCGATAGGAGTCTAGCCAAAGAAAGCTCACTTCTAAACTTGCAAGCAATAGCACACTAGCATTCCCATTTAGAAAGTCTGTGGAAAATAGCATCGCCGAGCTCTTACAATTGCGGCTTGTGAAGCTTATATTAGTAATATTAATACTATTAATATCGTCTTTATTTTGAAAAGTGCGTGGAAAATAACATCCCTGAGCTCTTACAAAATACTGGTCTGTGAAGTGTACATTAATAGTAATAAATATCTCAATTGAGAGCTCTTAGAAAATAAAGTGGTTACTGTGCCCGATTTCAGTACATACGACAGGTTTTGCGCAATAATCAAGTATCTGCGCAGCTCGCCTGGCTGTTTGCAACCAATCGATGCGTTTCGTGCTCGGCAGAAATGTTTACCACGTCCAATCGCGAGGGCGATAGACGGTCTGATCGTGCGACAGATCCAGTCAGTGTCGCAGGTCGGTCGGTATTGCCCAATCAAGGCGCGAGTTAATTGCGTCACGCATTTGGATATATTTGTAATTTTTGCATAGTTAGGTCGAGTCAGAAAGGTAGGCGCGGTCGGTAAGATGGGAGGAAACTGTATTAGACAGGCCAAGTGTAGCCATGCGAAAAGGCAGGAAAATACAGCAAGAAAGGAACCGGACGGACTTATTGACAGACGGACGGACTTATTGACAGACGGACGGACAGGTTACAAGGTTAGGGAGCGGGAAACTAGCGCTCTGGGCGCCCGCTCCGCGGACGCTAGGGCATGGTTGGTTGGTGTAGAGAGGGCCGACCACCTCCGCTGCGCTGCGGTGGGCTTAGAGTTTCTACTCAGCGCAAAGCTACATGTAATAAGTGCATACTGTGCTATACTTATGTTACGTTCCAAAACAACTCCGCATACAATAACCTTAGTGTTCACATGTTATGGTAGACATGACCAGGATTTAACGTGATCTGCAAGAAGAGCACCATCTTACCCGGGAAGGCTTTGTCTATAATCTCGTTTGAGCGTATTGCTCCTAAAATGACCCCAATCGGAGGCGCGCGTGGTTGCAAAGCTAATATATGCTGTACGGAAGACGGGTCAGTATCAATGATGCTACGAAATATACGTTGATCGGTGAGGAATCCCAGTGTATCTAGAGTAAGTACGCCTACTCAAACGTATTTTACCCATCTGCACGTCATCGCCGTAAGGCAGTCGACACATATCATCGATTGCGACGGTCGAATAGAGCAATGTTAATCAGCTCCGCGCGCGAAGTATCTTTTAGGATAGGTAGTATTTGCCGATGGTCGCCACAAACATCAATATTATGCTTTGAAATTATTCTGCTGAGCTGTTTGTGATGTAACTGAAGGGTATTTCCACTATCTTCCGCATGCATTTATCTTACTTGCATAGCTGACGTACTTTCTGACTTATTTGTATAGCTTCTGACTGACAGAGTGGCGTAAATCCTTTCCGACTGACATTATACTGGGTCCGATATGTACGACAAAAGGCCTCGTCCACATCGGACGAAGAGGCACCACTGCGTGCACATTCTTTTGACCGGCTGCAACATACGAAGATATATGGCTGTAGGCAGAGTATCAGATCGTAGTGATGGTTAGACTTGAATTGAATAATAGTTCATGTACATTAGATGGAGTACTTTCGCTGCCTACTTATTAGCTCGGCGTGCTATTTGATGTGTCCGTGCATATCCCGCAATGCCGCCAATGGGTGTTGTCGTGATAGCCAACACCCATGCACTGGGTTACTGCTGCGATCTCGGTACTTTTGTATCGTCGTGCTTAGCCTACTGTACCTACGATTTATGATGTATCCCGTCTATATGATCCCAGCACGTCACTTATTCGGGGCACAGGTCATACCCCGCGGTGATACAGGGCAAGCTGATCAGGGCGTTCTGTTAGCAGTATTCAAAGCAATATATACGCGCGCGGCGGGTACACATTATAGCCATCCATGACTCAACCGAGCTCTTATCTCGGCCATTATGGACAGGGCACTAAAGTAAAGTACTGCGTACAGACACATCTCCTTGCGATGGCCGCTTGTATGGTCATCACTACCGCATACGTGGTTGTGTCCATGTAGACAGCAGCTTATTCATCGCGCATAGTGCTCACTCGATACTGAAGCTTACATTCGTGAGCGCACATTAGTGAAATATAAACTGTGAGGGTTGGTGGTACATATAGCATGGGTTTGCGTGTGCCAAGTGAGCAAGTGTACTTTCCATCTACGGTTACGCGTATGCAGATAGGAACGGCCAGCTCGCAAGGATACACAGTAGACACCATGAGCTGAGCCCGCCGTATTTCTCAACGAGGGAGGCGCATAGACTACGTGGTGGCTTGGGGCCGTAGGTAAATCGAGGAGAGACACTATCACAGAGAAATTACTAAGGTTCACTGTGTTCGAGCCTGCACCATCGAGCTTGGCATTCATGTTGAAGCGGAGGAAGAGAGAAATCGAAAGTCCACATACTCCAAACTGGAAATCGT
>NW_003307022.1:0-4191 GCF_000142945.1 Phytophthora infestans T30-4
TACTAACTTTAAATTATTTCATTTCATGAGTTAGTCACTCCAATATTCGAGTAACGCCTCCGTACTCAAAGGTTATCGCAGTCAAGCGGATCACCTCTGAGCGGTGCGCGAGCACTCATGCCATGCTCGCTTCTCTATCATCTTTCCCAGCCTCAACCAGCCAAGCTCTACCTACTCAGATGCCCAGAGCCCGCACCTCGCATTTGCCAGAGCTCGTGTCCTCGACTGCCTCCGTGTCGGCGGTGACTGGACGCTTGTGGCCGCCCACACCGGAATCCCCGCCACCACATCACGTCGATTTGTGGAAGCAAACGGAAGCACACGTCGCTGAACGAGCCGACTTGGTACTTGTACGGCTGGCTCCGTACTCTTCAATATGTAACCCCATTCAAGGTACGCAGTATACTGTATTACAATATTTTTTAATGGCATACTAACCGACTTTTGAACTGGTGCTACAGGGTGTTTTAGTGCTTTTAAGGCCAAGATCAAGGCCGACCTTGCCTTGCCCCGTAAAGGGCTGGTTGTGGAGCATCCTCGCGGGACGGTTGCGGCTGCTCGGATGGAGAAACTGGAACGCGCGGCGAGACGCCGCATCGGATGTATCGACACGCACCTTGCTAACAGGTTGACACTGCATTGCCAGCATTCCGTTGCTGCCGCGGAGCGCATGGAAGACATGCAGTACGGCACCTAGCTGCAGCTCAGCCTGAGGGGACCACTTTGCTCTGCGTTTTCGCCACTTTGAATTTCCTTATTAGTGCTACGTTTTCGTAATCAAATTTTTGTTTTCATTTTTTTTTAAAAAATCCGGTTTGAAGTGGAGTAGCACCATCTTGGCCTGGCAAAGGCACGCGCCAATTGTCAATGATGCCCTTCCAGCGTTCGGCCTCCTCCTTACTTCGTGGAGGTCGCTGTCCCCCGCGACGGTTTGTTGTAGAAGCTGCGCCAACTGCAGGTGTAGAACTCGGTGAATCGCCAGTTGGAGGCGCATCTAGTGACAGCTCATCACTCGTCTCCGTGTCGCTCTCGCTTGGAATCTCAGCATCCACAACATCTTCAAGATTGTCCATGTCCTCGTACCATTCTGCTGACCCAGTGTCTGAATCATCGTAATACGAATCCAATGCACCACCATCATAGATGTCATCATCGTGACGGGAATCTTGACGGGAATAGAGAGGAGGCGGGGTTGTGGGAATAACACTAGCCATATCCAGTGACCTTGCAAAACCAACAATAATATACAGCAAGTTGTCAAAATAAATCTCGCACATGCTTGATATCCATCATGTGACAGCGTACCTAGCAGCCGAAGACCGAGGTGGCGTTAGCGGTGAGTCTGTTGCGCAGAGGAAGCAACTTCCGATGTCGACATGGCTCCACGATTTGCCTGCGTTGTGTCTGTTGCACATGGCGGAGATGGCGACGTTTCGCTATAGTCCAAATCCCCACCAACAGACGCATCGCTACAAACAATTACAATCATGAAGTGTGAGATACACATCGTACGCAAAACGCATAATCTCCTCACCTGACGGCTTCGTCACCAGCAGCAACGTGTGGGCTCGTTGTACGCGCAGATTTGGCAGCTCTTGATCTCTTCGATGGTGCGCGCTTACGCTTACCTTTTGTTTTGGCCTTGCCAGGCGCCTTTGCCGGTCTTTTCTTCTTCGCCGCCTTCTTCGGTGTTGTGATCTCTGGCGCTGTCGCCATGTCAAACTCGACGTCGTCATTTCCTTGGTCTTCTCCTGTTTCCACGTAATCTTCGTCTCCGCTGTCACTCCCATCCTCATCAGCAGAAGCAGCATCGGTAGCAAGCTCTTCTGCATGCAATGCTGCGACTGGCGCCTTCCCTTTCAATCGCGGCGCTCTTGCCAGCAAATTGTAGTACCCCACTAGTGCGCCCTTCTTCTGGTACGTAGCTGGAGCAGGAGGCTTGCGTGAGGCCACTGTCATCCTAGGCCGCCTTCCAGTCGTTGCTGACGTGGGAGCGGAAACAAGCGGTTCACCCGCAACGTCGTCACCAAAGTCAGCATCGCGGTCACGCGTACCGTCGACATACGCGCGGTGCTCTTCAAGCAGCCGGGCGCGTTCGGCGCCTTCCTTCCCGTCGAGACGACGCAGGAACGCCTCCGCTTCAGCGCGCGTGACGCGGCGGGGAGGCATCTTGGTCCCGCGTTTCGTTTTGGAGAATGAATGGATGGCTCAGAGGCTTCTCGTTTGAAGCACTGTCTTTACGACAGCGTATCTCCAAGGAACTTTCTCTTTACAGTTAGGACCCCAAGCCCTGTGCATTGGGGACTAAACGGACTAAACGCCCATTCTATGACGATCCCCACATGCTTGATTATCAAGCATGTGGAAAATGTCACATGCTTCCTTATCAAGCCTTAGTGACGGAGGGGTTAAGCCTACAGTATACCTGCCTGGATTTCTACCTTCTATGTTTTTCACCTGTTAAATACCTTACCAGGCTCGACTGCATGTGTGGTGTAGTGATTTCTCCGTGGTTGCGGATTATCACCCGTCGACAAAGACGTGACACCGCCCAAGTTGTTCAAGCGTCGAACCCTCGGTCAGGTGATGTACGGAGACGCCAAGGTGCAAGGGACTCGACGGCGTCACCTCCGAGTTTTCAACAAATATCGGATACGGCCCTATGTCACTGAATCCAGGCTGTCCTTATTATTAATAATGGACTGGCCGGATTCGCATTCAGCGGACCATCTACGGTACGAACCCTCAGTGGCGGTTGGGATGAGTTCGCGGAAGACTCAGCGACCTTTGGAAGACACGTAAACCGTCTGGGACAGGGCGCGGACCGTTAAAGATGCTCATGCGACGGTGCAGACGACGCTTGGCATGCAAGAAGATCCATAACGGATCATTGTTCACTTGATATTTGTATACTTGATTAGGACTTCTTATTAGGAATAGACCCGAAAGGGTAAGCTTAAATACAGAACAGAATTTCCACTCAAGCACACAGAGCGACGTCCGGCTTCAAGGTAAGCGTCAGGTCAAGCTTGTTTGAGTGTGTTATGCCTGTCGGTGAACTCGAAGCTCTGTAGCGAGGGTTCATCCGGCAAGGCCAAGAGACTTTGTGTATTGGCCGATTATTATCGGGAGGTTTTACGTGACGGCTTATTGTTGCCTATTTGCACGACTGGGAGTGCTTGAATTGCCTCCCTTTTATTCTTCCAACCGAGTGTTGAACACTCGGTGATCTCGTAAAAGGCTTACCCGTGCCTGGTACCCTTCCGCTGTTGGGACCACGAGGATTCAAAACACCTGCTAGCTTTGCTCGTGCTAGTAGCGTGTTCCTATTTTTACTGGTTGGCCTATATAAGTAGTTTACAAGGTACAGTTTGTCCCGGTGCAAGGGCAGAACTGGGGTCTTCAGGTCCGCCCGAACGATCGTTTACTATCCTAGTAGACGTATCGTTGTAGGAACATCCTAACTACATTTGTAGCTAGAGTTCACGTGGGAATTCCAACATCACAACTGGTGCCGCGACCCGGGAACAGATTGTGACCATTGTGAATTGTTTGTATGGCCTTCCAGTTTACGAGCTACCAAGAGAAGAAGAACAAGAAAAAGACAAGAAACATGGCGAAAGAACAACCGACGGTACCGGTTACGCCTGCCAAGTCTGGCGGGGCTCGCAACGAGAGTTCAAGCCCGGCTGCGCGCTTTGCAGCCGCCACCGAGCTTTCAGTGAGCTTCGACGACGAAGCGGACATCGGTCCTGACGCCCACGACTATGAAGATTACGAAGACAGGACGCCGGCTCCAGAGCCAGGCGCAGCGACGCCGGAGACGGCCACGCTATCATCGGGGCTGAGCGGGGCGACCAGGTCCCTTTCGAGGAACCTCGCCGACGAGCTAGATGACGTTGCGGGACCGGAACCGGCCTATGAAGTTTATGACGGTGGGACCGAGGGTTATAAGCCTTCGGTGGCGAGGGCAAAGCATTCAGCATTGCTGAAAGCACCTCGCCCACCTATCAACGGTGATACACCAGCCGCCAAGCGCGTTTTCGACCGCGTACAAGCGCTGATGCAGAATGATGAATGGATGCAGCTGTTCAAGCCCATCCCCAAGAGAAAGGCCGACTGGCCTGCGCTTGCGCAGGAACTTCAATACCCAGTCAACTTGGTGTGGACTAGCCAAGTTGCCGAGGATTC
>NW_003307023.1:0-4191 GCF_000142945.1 Phytophthora infestans T30-4
TTCGCATTCAGCGGACCATCTACGGTACGAACCCTCAGTGGCGGTTGGGATGAGTTCGCGGAGTACTCAGCGACCTTTGGAAGAAACGTTCACCGTCTGGGACAGGGCGCGGACCGTTAAAGATGCTGATGCGACAGTGCAGACGACGCTTGGCATGCAAGAAGATCCATAACGGATCATTGTTCACTTGATATTTGTATACTTGATTAGGACTTCTTATTGGGATTAGACCCGAAAGGGTAAGCTTAAATACAGAACAGAATTTCCACTCAAGCACACAGAGCGACGTCCGGCTTCAAGGTAAGCGTCTGGTCAAGCTTGTTTAAGTGTGTTATGCCTGTCGGTGAACTCGAAGCTCTGCAGCGAGGGCTCATCCGGCAAGGCCAAGAGACTTTGTGTATTGGCCGATTATTATCGGGAGGGTTTACGTGACGTCTTATTGTTGCCTATTTGCACGACTGGGAGTGCTTGAACTGCCTCCCTTTTTATTCTTCCTACCGAGCGTTGAACACTCGGTGATCTCGTAAAAGGCTTATCCGTGCCTGGTACCCTTCCGCTGTTGGGACCACGAGGATTCATAACACCTGCTAGCTTTGGTCGTGCTAGTAGCGTGTTCTTTTTTACTGGTTGGCCTATATAAGTAGTTTACAAGGTCCAGTTTGTCCCGGTGCAAGGGCAGAACTGGGGTCTTCAGGTCCGCCCGAACGATCGTTTACTATCCTAGTAGACGTATTGTTGTGGGAACATCCTAACTACATCTGTAGCTAGAGTTCACGTGGGATTTCCAACACCACAACTGGTGCCGCGACCCGGGAACAGATTGTGACCATTGTGAGCTGTTTGTATGGCCTTCCAGTTTACGAGCTACCAAGAGAAGAAGAACAAGAAAAAGACAAGAAAATGGCGAAAGGACAACCGACGGTACCAGTTACGCCTGCCAAGTCTGGCGGGGCTCGCAACGAGAGTTCAAGCCCGGCTGCGCGCTTTGCAGCCGCCACCGAGCTTTCAGTGAGCTTCGACGACGAAGCGGACATCGGTCCTGACGCCCACGATTATGAAGATTACGAAGATAAGACACCGGCTCCAGAGCCAGGCGCAGCGACGCCGGAGACGGCCACGCTATCATCGGGGCTGAGCGGGGCGACCAAGTCCCTTTCGAGGAACCTCGCCGACGAGCTCGATGATGTTGCGGGACCGGAACCGGCCTATGATGATTATGGCGATGGGACCGAGGGTTTTAAACCTTCGGTGGCGAGTGCAAAGCATTCAGCACTGCTGAAGGCACCTCGCCCACCTATCAGCGGTGATACACCAGCCGCCAAGCGCGTTTTCGACCGCGTACAAGCGCTGATGCAGAATGATGAGTGGATGCAGCTGTTCAAGCCCATCCCCAAGAAAAAGGCCGACTGGCCTGCGCGTGCGCAGGAACTTCAATACCCAGTCAACTCGGTTTCGACTAGCCAAGTTGCCGAGGATTCAGTTTCGCTACTGTTGTCTCTGGGCTTCGAGAACGAGACGTACCCATCAACGATGTCGCTCCAAGATTGGAGTCCACATGAAGCCGGAGCTGCTCTCCGGAAATGGAAGAAGAAGCTTCGGAAGGCGTTTGTCGCTGTTGGTATTAACGCCGGAAAGCAGCCGGTTAGTCGACCGATGATTCAAGATGAAGATTCGTCCACGATTCCACTGCCGCCGACACCCCAACGACTCGTTCGTACTCCTCCGACCAAGCGTGGAGCTGAGCGTGGTGCCTTTGGCACTACCGAAGCTTCACCGTACTTTCAAGACTCGCACATGGTTACGCCACGCTCGGAGAGCCGTATGCAACGTATTTACGCAAGTAACGAGGGTTCGTTCGGTCGCCGAGGCGGTGCGCGAGCTCCCAAAGGTGGTGCCGGACGTCGTCAAGTCGACAGCGATGGTTTGTCCAGTGACGATGACATTTTGGTGCGTACATTCGACGAGGAAGATCCTCAACTCGAGTTGATGCGTCAGATGAATGAGCTAGCGACGCTGAACGACGTGGACCCGACACCGAGGATTGAAATGGCTTCGCACCGACCGCTGGATCGCATCACGCCGTTCTCAGGCATTCGCAACAAGAGCGAGAACTGTATGCAGTGGCTCCGTGGGTTCGTCTATGAAATGACTGGAACCCACACAAATGCCGATAAATGGTGCATTCCATTTGAGCTAAGTCTCCGGGACGGAGCCATTCATTGGTTCCGTCAACTTCCGAAGAAGACGAAGCGCAAGTGGAAGCTGCTGAGCGATGCGTTCATCCGCTACTACTGCTCGCAGTTCACGCAGACGGCACTGTCGCGTTACTACTCCGCCAAGCGGGAACGAAATGAACATCTGTGCGACTACATAAACAGGCTGAACGGCTACGCTCGGACCGCCCGTCTACACTTTGAGAAGAGTGGTCGCGACGCGAAAGAACACGTACAGCAGTTCCTGGCAACATGCGACGATGACAAACTAGCGGAGAGTCTCTACCACGCTCGAGTCACCGACATTCACGAGCTCGAAGAGATCATCGAAGATGTTCTCAAGGGCAAGGAGAGAAAGGCCAAGCGTGACAGTGAGTACCGATACTCTAAGAGTCGTGATACGCGACGCGACGATGGGTACGCCCGCAACAACGGGCGTGATGACCGTCGCCGCGATGACAACCGCAACAAACCAAGAGTGACACTCATTGAAGCTACGGTGGACGACCTACTAGCTGAATTAAAAGGTCGCGAAGCTGCTCAGGGAGGCACCGAGTATTCAAACGAAGATCCGAACGCTTACGACGATGTCCAAGATGAGTACAACGATTTTCAGCCTGATAATACGGACGGTGATTTCTCATTGGACGAAAACGACCGATACCTCGCCGCGGCTAACGAAAATGAGCGCCGTGCAGCTGCTGAAGGCACCTACGCACGTTCAGACAACCGTCAACCACGTGGAAACATGCCTGATCGCGATAATGGCTTCAATCAAGATCGCCGAGGTGGTGACCGTGGGTTCAATCAGGACCAACGCGGTCGACGTGACTTCAACCGCGACAGCCGACGCCCACAGTACGGACCATGCGCGGTGTGCGGTGGCATGAGTCACTCCGCCCACTACTGTAACAAGCGATGCAAGTTCTGCAAACAACTCCACGATGCTGGACAATGCGAACTTTTCCGCAACTATCAAGACCTTGCCAAATTTGTGCGCACCAAAGGCACGAAGGAGGAACTCCCGCCAGAGCTCAAGGCCGTCGTTCAAGAACGTCATTTAAACTAGGCAGCCCGCCAACTACAACTGGGTTGGTCCCTATCGGGCTGCCACAGTTAACCGAGCCTTCAATGGAAGCAGAGTGTATATTTGCTTTCATGGGGCAGAGTGAATGGGCTGATAATTACGTAACAAGTGTGAACGCGACGGAAAATGAAAAGGAGAGGAGTAGAATCCTCGGTGGAGGTGTTGGAGAAATAATGGAGTGTGCTGATGCTGATGAGGGCACCAGCGAGGGTTCGCTCGGCTTGGTTTCGAGTGCAGCGCGAGACGAGCCCAAGGGTCACTCCAAGATTATGAAGTTGAACCCTGGCGAGAGACAGGGGTGGTGGTCGGCCAAGAAATTCGACCGACGGATCAGAATGAGAGCTCTGGTGCAAGGCGCTGTGAACGACCAGCAAACGAGTATCCTCCTCGACACAGGAGCGAACGTTAGTGTGATCACTGACGCCTTTGCCAAGAAGTTGCGACTCCGAGATGTACCTGATCACGGACGCCGCATTGACATTCAAGGAATCAACGAAGGCAAGGTGTCTACGACGCGACGAGCGTGCGTCAAGATTACGCTCGGATGGGAGATGGTGTACGAGTTTGAGATGTGGGTAATGGCGCATAGTGCAGGCGTCGACGTGGTACTCGGGACCGACTTTATGATCCCAGCTGGGATCCGGTTGGACCTGTTCCACGGCGCGGCGCAATTACCGCACGAAGTCCAAATCCCGCTGATAAAGACCAAGAACATGATCGACAGCGAAGAATACGGCTCCCATGTTAACGCCGGGCCACCCGAGCGGTTGGACATTCAAGCGCACGAGTGGCGAGAATATCGACTAGCGAAGCGTCAAGTCGGGCTGGAAGAACACGTCCTGTAGGGTCGTCGAACGAACAAGCTAATCCCGTCAGTGACGAGGTTTCGAC
>NW_003307024.1:0-4196 GCF_000142945.1 Phytophthora infestans T30-4
ATCATACGGAAGTAGATCCATTTGAGGCAGGAGAGTCTAGGGGATCCTGAAACCCCGTCCGTGTTAGGACGCAGATCTTACATCGACGACATTCTAATCCCGGCGAAATCGTGGGATCCGTTGTGCGAAAGAGTGACATCCCTACTGGAGGCGTGTACTAAGTGGAATCTCTCTATCAGTGTGGTAAAGAGCTATTGGGGAATGCGCAAGGTGGATTACTTAGGCCATCGAGTTTCCAAGAAGGGATTGGAGGCGAATCCTATGGACCTGTCTTCGTTAGCCGATTTGTCCTTCCCGCAGTCGTTACGGGCGATGCAATCCTTCTTGGGCAGTTTGAACTACTACAGTCGGTTCATCGAGGATTACGCCCTGTTTGCCGCGGTATTGTATTAGTTGAGAGAGCTGGATTTTGCTGCGATGGCCACTCCAGCTGTCCGGATAAAAATCCAACAAGCTCTGGCCCGGGAGATGTCGGATCCACGAAGGAATCCAAGTGGTACGACGCCAGGAGAGGACCTAAAACAGGAGCTGGATCCACCCCGGGACCAACGGAGAGAGGATCCAGTCTCGATAGAGACGACGGATCAGAACATGGAAAAGGCAGAATCTCGGTGGATCCGAGCTCAACACGCATTCGTGGAACTGAGGAACAAGATCGCGACCACGCCTATCCTCCGTCATTTCGATCCAGAACGTCAGCCTACGGTAATAGTTTATGCCAGCGACTGGGCAGTCTCAGCAGCTCTGGTACAAGAACATGAGGGGATCTGTCATCCAGTCACTTTCGTCAGCCGGACACTGAAGCCGAATGAACGGAACTACGGAGCGGTGGAGAAAGAGATACTCGCGCTCCTGCGCGTGCTGGATCTGAATTACAACCTGCTGGTGGGAAGATCCATCCGGATCCTGACCCGACACTCTACGCTAGCCTGGCTGTTCAAGTCGGCCGGGTTACAAGGACGTTTGGGACCGTGGGCAGCTCTACTCTCGCCTTGGACACTGGAGATTGTGAAATGTTCGAAAGAAGAAGACGCGATCCTGGGAGTCTTGGCCGCGAGCATCACTCCTCAAGCTAAGATGGATGAGGCGCTGACTAGGGTCGCTCCTAAGGAAGAGCCCAAACGTCGGATCCAGATCCCGATCCCGACGGTACAGGCAGATGAGGATCTGTACGTCCTGAGTTTCGATGGATCCGCTCGCTTACGACGCGGAGGCGGGGCGTACAGTGCAATACTGTGGAGACTACCTGGATGGGAAGTTGTACGGGCCAGATCCACTTAAGCGGAAGGTCTCACCGTCAACGAAGCGGAGTATAACGGGCTACTGCTGGGTTTGGATCTACTAAAGGGACAAGATCCGAAAAGGCTGGTGATTTGTGGGGATTCAAATTTGGTGATCAGACAGGTGCGAGGTGAGATTGACTGCAAGGCCCCGGCTCTAACACTGTTACGGCAGAAAGTGATGATCCACCAGCGTGGTTGGATGAATCACGAGTTGGTGCATGTCAAGCGAGATTGGAATGCCAGTGCAGATAGCTTGACCAGTGCCGCTTTACGGAATCAATGTGGTGTTGAAGTGGAGAGAGAGGCCGAGCATCAGGATCTCGTTACGTTGAACCGACTAGACGAAGTGGTGGTAGTGGGATCCGGGAAAAGGACAGTCCAGGTGATGGCCGTCACTAGGTCCAGAGGAAGGGTTGGATCCAACCCCCAAATTCTCGAGGAAACATTTGTGAAGAGAGTCCGCATCGAGCGGATCCTTAAAGCACAGAACGAGGAAGCGTGGATCCTAGGACTAAAGAAGTATCTGATGGGGGATGTACGAGACCTGAGTCGGGAAGATGCCAAATCCTACAGCATTATCGCTACGGATTACGCGGTGGATCTGAATGACTTGCTCTTCTATTGCCCCCCCTACGAAGAGAGTCAACGAGGATCGGGATGGATTGATGAGACTGGTGATGCCGGAAACCTTACAACAGGATGTCCTACACCACTATCACGCTAGCTTGGAAGGCGGACATCAGGGTATTGATCGGACCTACCAACGGATCCGGGAATGTTTTCACTGGAGGGGACTATTCAAGAGCGTACAACGGTATGTCGGGGAATGTGTGGATTGTGAGACAGGCAAGGGCAGGCCCACAATCGAAGGGGGATCACCTGGGAATATCCAAGCGACTTACCCTTTCCAAATTCTTAGCCCGGGATTCCTTTCCCCTGCTTGACCCAGATTGCTTTCAGAGAGAAAACACAGAATTTTTGATTTGGGTGGACCTGTTTTACCCTTTTTTACCGGGTACGTGATAGCCAAAGCTAGTGCGTCTAGAACGGCGCAAACCATTGCTGAATCGTACGAGGAGTGTGTTTTCCGAAGATGATTTGGAGCTAGCGAAATGATTAGACATGATCGGGAGCCAGGCTTTATGTCTGATTTCTTTCGAGCATTCAACCGGATCATGGGGCAGCGACAGCGAGCAACCATGGCATATCGTCCCCAAGCTAACGGGTCGGCCGAGCGCATGGTACAGACGATCACGAGAGCACTCAAGATGTACGTCCAGGATTTGGATCAGAGGGATTTAAATGAGTACGCAGAACGGCTCCCCTTCGCGATGAACACCGCCCAAGACAGGATCCGGGGTGATACCCCATTTTACTTGGTACATGGGTGGGATCCCAAATCCACCCTAGAAGCGGCCATTCCGGTATGTAGCACCAAGAAGAGAAACCGAGATCCAAGGCGATGGCGATACCAAGTCCAGAAATACTACTAGCAAGCTAGATCCCAGGTGAACGAACGACTGCGGAGTGCGATACAGGATCGAGCGGACCGACACAACGAAGATGCCCGTCCACATCTAATCCAAGTGGGATCGCAGGTGTGGCTTTATTTGGATCGAGTAAAAGAAGGGTACGCCCGCAAATTGGCCCATCTATGGCATGGACCGTTCCGGGTGAGCGAGAAGATTGGAGAACACGCGGTAAAGCTGGAAACGGCAGGTACCGAATATCGCCTGTTCCCTGTAGTACACGTATCCAAGCTGAAGTCGGTCAAAGAATACCCGGATCGGCCGCAAACCCGTCTTTCGGTGGATGAATCCGACCGGGTGGATTTCGACGAAGTCCTCCTACCGGAAGATAGTTGGAATGTGGATCTCGAAGACGACGAGTTCGAAGTCGAGAAGATCACCGATATGAGGTCAGGGAAGCGAACTAGATACGGACGGATTTACCGTGAATTTCTAGTGTATTGGCGTGGATATGACGAACCCAGTTGGGTAGACGAGGCAGATCTGAACTGTGGAGCATTACTCTATGATTTCTTGCGGGATCGTACGAATCGTAACAGATTCGGCGTGATGCAGTCTCATGAAGAAGAGTAGGAAGGGGATCCGTTGATGTGAGTCGGTCATATCGATGGGATGATGAAGAAGGACCCACAGGAAGGGTGTGGGCCAGGAGGAGGAGGATCGCTGATGTGAGTTGGTCACATCGAAAAGAAAGAGAAGACGGATCCACAGGGGAAAGGTGGATTGGAAGGAAGGAGTGAATGTTTATGCATAAGAGTGACGTTTTACGTGCGAAGAGTCCCGCTTGATCTCAAGCGCGAGCTTTCAAGGGCCCGAACTATACTGACCCAATTGAAACTGGGTCATTGGCGCTAGATCCGGATGAAATCCAGGCGCGGATCCAACCGGATCCGGGATCCCGCCCAGATCCAGGTGTACACTGAAAGGGTGGATCCCGCCCAGACCCAGGTGTACACTGAAAGGGTGGATCCCGCCCAGATCCAGGTGTACACTGAAAGGGTGGATCCAGCCCAGATCCAGGTGTACACTTAAAGGCTCTGACTAGATTTTGCAACCAACGAGGGAATGTTATAGACATATTCAAGTAAGAGAGTGTGGATTATAATAGCTTATGCAAAGGGCTAACTCGACCCAGTTTCCAGTCGCTAGTTACTGCTACGAAACAAATCCACGAAGACTGAACCTAGGGGCGTGGCGTCAAAGAGTGATGAGGATCAGGTAGTCTTGGGCTGAACGTTGAAGAACTTGCCGACTAGACGCTGGATCTGGCGTCCTGGGTGTTGGCTCAGGTCCCCGCGAAACTGGATGCGCCAAGGCTCGGCTTCGTCGATCTCTCTTACAAGAGCTTTCAATAGGCTCGTGGGTACGGGGCGATGGAGGTTGG
>NW_003307025.1:0-4201 GCF_000142945.1 Phytophthora infestans T30-4
TGATGAAGACATAGAAGGTAGAAACCCAGGCAGGTATAGGCTTAAATATCAATACAGACTCCAATTTGCACAGTGACACGCAAGTGCCTTCCTGCCCTCAAGAACCGGAACTACATTGGCCGTACGAGCTCCGAGAAGGTTGGGAATTGCGAATCTAGTGTTGGTAGTGATAACTGGATAATACATTGGCCAGATCCTACAACCTAGTGAGCTTTTCCTTTACTCGTGCAGATCCGACAGGTTAACCGAATTTACTACTTGGTCGGTTACACCCTAGGGGCTCTCAACTCTCAAGATCCCGTCACAGGAGGCGGCAAGTACGACTTAAAGGACAACACAAAGGCAAGGGAACACACCCGCAAGGCAACCCTACGGCCAGATCCACGATCTAGGCCCCGGATCCATAAGCTCGAATATTCGCTTAGGATACGGAACCATCCACGGACGCAGAGTGAAGATTTTCCACTGCTGCTCCACCCCATCCCCACGTCTCGCCAAGACACTCAAGCTTCACCACTTGAACTCTTCGGAAGTTACCGAGAGAGCAAGATCCCGCCCTACCGACGGGTACACAAGGTGAGGAAAGTTCAGCAGAACACGGATCATCGGGGGACCCCCTCCGTTAGTCGGTGTCTGGGCGCAGTTGGTAAGTTGGATCTGGCAATCTCGCAGATTTTGCTGATCCCGCTACACCACAACAGTACCAGAGTACTTTATCCAGATCTTCCAACAGCTCGTTGATTAGGGGCATCGGATACACCATCAATCGAGTCAGACCGTTAACCAGCCGGTAATCAATGCACAGACGTATATCCACCCCGTTCTTCTTGATGATGATTACCTCTGGGGATGCCCACGGGGACGTCGAGAAACTGATGATCTTGGCTTGCAGCAGGCCCTTAATCAGGTCCGATAGTTTTTCCCGGAACTGAGGTGCCACCTTCCGCACCCTCTGAGCGATCGGTTTCGCGTCGCCGACATCGATGTCACATTTGACTCCGCGGGGAGCGGCGGTAACGCATTTCCTTTACCAATCAGCAGATGTCGGCTCTCCCAGAATTTTCTGTAGGCCAAAAAAAAAACCCCCTTCTCTCTCTTCCGGGGGTTTCTTTCTCCCCCCGCGATCCCCTGGGAAAAATCTTGCAAGTGGAATTTCTCTTGGGGGTCCAGGGTAACTCGCGGATCACGCCCTGTTCTTCTCCCGAAACTCCGGGGTGTTAAAATCCGCCTTCACGGTAACGGACTTGCTCTATCTTCCGTCTTCTTAGGATCCACCATGGATCCAAACACGCGGCCCTCTCTCGCCTGGCAGTCCTTCAATCTTCGGGGGTTCAGGTACCCTGGTATCAGGGAAACCACCAGTTGGATCCAGTTGGTCCTCTAACGAGTTTAAGCCCGACAGTTCGGGTTTGACTAGTGTTGCCACTCTCGATAGGGATCCAGGCACTTTATCCAATGGAGAGCTTGGATCCACTTGTGGATCAGCGGGATCCGGCTGCTCGGCTTTAGCCC
Source organism: Phytophthora infestans T30-4 (assembly GCF_000142945.1). NCBI lineage: Eukaryota > Oomycota > Peronosporomycetes > Peronosporales > Peronosporaceae > Phytophthora > Phytophthora infestans. Next base: position 1,513 of record NW_003307025.1, read on the forward strand.
TCTGCAATCCTTCATCCACCGACCCTGCGTTATCTGAGGGCCGATTCTGGGGATCGTCCCCCGTCCTGGATCCAACTTCCATTGCTTGGATCTCAACCCGTCGATCCCTCTGCAGGATCTTTCGCGGAGTTGGATATGAAGGCCGATCCACCAAGGGGCCAGTTGGCTCCGCTGGGAGCTCCACCTCTGCGAGAGATTCGATCTCGGTAGTCGCCTCGTACACCAGATTCTTCCATTCTTTGTAGCGGCGGGATCCCACTGACACATATCCAGGTCGTCTAGGGATAACGTCCTTCGCCAACCATCGCCCGATCTCCTCATGATGGTCCAGTAATAATCTCTTGTCGCTGACGTTCGTGACCTGGAGGTATTGCGATCGACCTGGTCCCTGGATTACGGTCGGCACCCATTTCTCGCCCCGAGTGACCCACAGTTTCTCATGTTCCACCCACCTTAACTGGTCTGGCCGTTCCCAGGTTTCCCCGGACTCGATCCATGTTGTCTTATCCGCCCTTATGATCCTCATCTTCGCCCCATTCAACGGTCGCCGTCCGCTGAGCTGGATCCGCATCTCGTCAGGGAAACAAAGTGTCCCATCCGCCAGATCCAACCTCACTCCGGCCGGCACCATAAAATCCATCCCAAGGATGGCGTCTTGACCAGCGAGATCCCCGACCCAAATGTCAAACCAATACACCAAACTCAACAATGAAAAAGCAATCCTACTCCTAGATAGTGGTGCCGAGGTGTCTATACTGGATACCGCCTTTGCTCGTAAGGTTGGGTGCCAAGTGGATGGGAGTCGGATCCAAGATTGTGTTGGGATTGGTGAAGGCGTGTACCGTACGAACGGGAGAACGCGGATCAAGATCCCTACCTTGGCTTGTCTGAACCACTTTCCCGGGGCATGGTACTTCCAGTACCCACGGGACTCTCCTGTTAGCAGATCCATGGATCCAACATCCTCAGATCCATAGGATCCAGTGACCAGACAGACCTTAGGTGGATCTGCAGTGACTTCACCCTTGGTAGGCTCAAACCATCGACCATGTTGGCATTTCTCCCAATAAACCACGTGCCTCTCCTCTGTGTAGATCCAGGGTTGAAGAGACTTCGGATCTGGAAAACTCATCAACTTGGCGCAAACTAGAGACCTTGGCAACTGACACTTCATGTAGATCACGTGTATTATCGACTGGATCTAGGGTCCTGCTACCTGGATCTAGCGATGTCTTGTTCACAAATGCATAAATGCAATACCTAGAACGCTCGGCTCGTACCGGATTCAAACCCGGCGAGCGTCCTAGTTTAACATCTTCTCGGCCACTTCTGGCAACATCCCTCTGTGCTTGGCTGGATCAAACCATTGGCGGATCTGGTTGTAGAATTCTTCCATCGGACACTTGCCGACGTCGTGAATCTCGCCACACCCGCGACACACGTAGAAGCAATGATCTCCGGGATGACCTTTCTTGCTACACTTCTCACAGACCAGATGTTTCCAGCATCCAGATTCAGTGTGCTTCCGGGATCCGCACTGCGAGCACCTGACCTGGGCTGTCCCGTCCATGAGATCTCGGGATCTGTACATCCCACGGTCCCCGGGTACGGTATCCCTCGGTCGAGAGTTGTCTCCGGTCTTCGCCGTTCGATCGTTGGGCGCAGTGAGACAGACTCGACGGTAATCGTTAGGGTCGGAGTCCGAACCGTCGGATCCTGACTCAGTTCCTGAGTCAGGCGCCGTGACTTGGTGGACACGTCGAGCTGGGGCCGTGGGCGTCGGAGCCTTTTGGCGATACTTGCCGGATCCGACCGCCGCCTTCTTCTGGCGGTGTTTCGCGCGATCCACCGCCCGCAGCACTTCCTCAAGCTCATCTGCGTCTGGAAGACGTAACAGGGTCAGCCTGTCGGCCAGATCCACATCTCCCAACGTCTCGATGAAGTGATTCACGTGTTCCCGCAGTACCTTGGATCCCCCATCCTTGATCTTCAACTTGGCCCGTAGACCGGCCACATTTAGTCGATGTAGGTATTCCAGCGGGGATTCATCCGATCTGCGGCGAGCATGGTAGTATTGTCGTGCCCACCGACACTCCCAATCCACAGTACTGGGTCTGGAAGCTGCGCAGCAAAATCTGGCCACTTGTTCCTGGTGGATCTGCCCAGCTGCCGATACCAGCTCCTGGCTGGCCCCGCTAGCAGATCCGCAAAGGTCAAACACTTTTCAGCATCCGACGCTTGATCTCTCATGAGGGCCGACTTGACTTTGCTGATCCATGTTCTCGCTGGGTCCTCATCTTGATCCTTGCCCGTGAACTCCTTCAGATCCGATATGGCTGAGATCCGTACCCTCTGGATCATGGACGATCCACCTGCCCCGGCTGTGGCTGTTGCTACCGCTGCTGACGAAGTGGGTGGGCCATCCAGATCATCTGGGTCGAACTCATCATGGGAGTTGTCTCCCTCCACGGACTCCATCTCCACGTCTCGTGCTCCATGTTCGTGGAGCACTTGCACTTGTGGCACGGGCGCTCTCATACCCTGTTCGGCCAGGAAACGACTCATCGCAGCTTCGAAGTGCCGCTGCAGGGTGCCCGAGGAAGTGTCGGCAGAGCCTGTGGCCGTCTGGTCCACTGGCGAGAACAGGGTCCGTGAGGCGATTACCTCGAGCCTGATCTGACGATAAGAA
>NW_003307026.1:0-4201 GCF_000142945.1 Phytophthora infestans T30-4
GTCTTTCGTCACTCGACAATGTTGCGGTCATACCAGATTCGCCTAGTCATTATCATCCCCACGACGTACACGTGCATCGATAGCAGCTCAATAGCTAACGGGATTGATGAATAATATTGGTCTATCGTGACTGCGGGAAAGGCTTGGCGATCGTTTGCGAGCACGACCTTGAAGTTGTGAATTACTACTGCAGCTCCCGTCTGGTGATCAAATGTGCTTCGCGAGCATTCATTTTACCAACGTAAATCTCGAATCTATAAAGTTACGACAAAGCAGAACGAGGTCGGCCTTAAAGTCGTAAGTTACATCATTGAAAATTCAACAACAAAAAATAGAATCACCTGTGGCAGTACGCCATCTTGCTGTCACACGTCATAAACATTTTGGAGCCGTGTGGTGTTGGAAATCCCACGTGAACTCTAGCTACAAATGTAGTTAGGATGTTCCCACAACAATACGTCTACTAGGATAGTAAACGATCGTTCGGGCGGACCTGAAGACCCCAGTTCTGCCCTTGCACCGGGACAAACTGGACCTTGTAAACTACTTATATAGGCCAACCAGTAAAATAAGAACACGCTACTAGCACGAGCAAAGCTAGCAGGTGTTTTGAATCCTCGTGGTCCCAACAGCGGAAGGGTACCAGGCACGGGTAAGCCTTTTACGAGATCACCGAGTGTTCAACACTCGGCTGGAAGAAATAAAAGGGAGGCAATTAAAGCACTCCCAGTCGTGCAAATAGGCAACAATAAGCTGTCACGTAAAACCTCCCGATAATAATCGGCCAATACACAAAATCTCTTGGCCTTGCCGGATGAACCCTCGCTACAGAGCTTCGAGTTCACCGACAGGCATTACACACTCAAACAAGCTTGACCTGACGCTTACCTTGAAGCCGGACGTCGCTCTGTGTGCTTGAGTGGAAATTCTGTTCTGTATTTAAGCTTACCCTTTCGGGTCTATTCCTAATAAGAAGTCCTAATCAAGTATACAAATATCAAGTGAACAATGATCCGTTATGGATCTTCTTGCATGCCAAGCGTCGTCTGCACTGTCGCATGAGCATCTTTAACGGTCCGCGCCTTGTCCCAGACGGTTAACGTGTCTTCCAAAGGTCGCTGAGTATTCCGCGAACTCATCCCAACCGCCACTGAGAGTTCGTACCGTAGATGGTCCGCTGAATGCGAATCCGGCCAGTCCACTATTAATAATAAGGACAGCCTGGATTCAGTGACATAGGGCCGTATCCGATATTTGTTGAAAACTCGGAGGTGACGCCGTCGAGTCCCTTGCACCTTGGCGTCTCCGTACATCACTCGACCGAGGGTTCATCGCTTGAACAACTTGGGCGGTGTCACGTCTTTGTCGACGGGTGATAAATCGCAACCACGGAGAAATCACTACACCACAACTGCCCCTGTCGCAATGGAAGCCACGGTACTGGTGCCCGTTGTGACATTTCTTCATTCTTCAATTCACCATCTCGCCACCGTATGTCCAAGCGTCTGAATCGAGTCGTGTCCGACGCGTTTCAGCGTCTCAATCCTCGTAGACGTCGCGAACGTGAGCAGCTGGAGGTACGTAAGCCCATCCTTCTCTTGAATCATCGGTACCTTGCTCATCACCTCGTGTCACTCGACTTATTTCTCAGGAGGGCAAGACCGAGGGTTTGAACGCCTCTCAGTCTGCTGCACTTCCTTCGACAGCAGCGTCATCAACCGACACTCCGGCGCCCGCTACTCCTGACTCTTCACTCCCTGTGGTAGCTCCTGCAGCACTCCCCGTCGTCGCTGAATCCACGGAGATGGCTCCTGCTGCTCCTCCTGCCCCAGCTGGTGGTCCACCATCACTCACCGAAGATTCGCTGCGCGCCATGCTGGCTGAAAGTACGGAGGCATCGGTCGATCACATGATGACCTCGATAATCCCGTACTTGACTGCAATGGCTCGTCACCAAGTGCAGATAAGCGTTGTGCCTCCTCTCCACGGCGATATACACACTCAGCGTCGTCTCGAGACTGCTGTTGGTTTCGATGAGGTCCTCGCTGCATGCTTCACGACGTTCTCCAGCATCTCAGCTAACTGTTGATGTGTCCCGCGTGACTTCGTTTTCAGTGGTTGCTCTCCGGTCGGCATTCATGTTTTCTTATTCTTAATCCACTTCCACAGCGTAATCATGTTCATGTTGTTCTTCAAATGCATATACAATTTGTTGTTGCAGTAACGTTTTTCGTCTGTTACCACAGGCTGCATCGCCCTGTGGACAGTTCACACGTGATCCAGTCACGCTAGTCTTCGTCCGCCACTTGCGCCATCTGCAGCCGATTCTCGCTCTTCTTGGCTCGCAAATAGTCGTACAGCAGACCTCCACATGACAAGTTTGATGATGGTTCCCAAGTTGTATCTTCAAAGCCAACCCACTTGACTTTGAACTCGCGTACAGCACGCTCTGTGCTCGTCGTTAGTGGTGTTCTGTCGTCGAGGATGGCCTCGACTTCATATTCACCGGCAACTTGGTCTGGTTCCCAGCTATCCTCAGGCAGTAGTTCCTCATCGAAGTCGAGTCTTGCTTCATTAGTCGCGTCAAGTACCAACCGAGTGTTCGGTCGACGGTTGAATTCGTTGACAGCCTTGAGTCTTGACACATGAACTACTGGGTAAAAGCGATACCCACTTCGATCAAGCAGTTCCAGCTCGTACGCAAACTCTTCCACCTTGCGCTTGATCCGAAAAGGTCCAGGCCATCGGTGAGCTAATTTCTTCGTCAAGCCCGGTTTGACGCGTTCCATGTACAACCACGCCCGGCTCCCAATCTCGAAAAGAGATCTCGGTGGGGCTCTTGCAGGATCTTCCATCTCTTCTGAAGCTTCTAGAGGGTCTGCCGAGTTTTCGTTTCCACTTGGTTGAGGTACAGCGGCTTTTTCCAGTCGACTCAGAGCATCATTATGCTTTTTTGCTCGTCGCTCCTTTTCTACAGCCTGATAATCTTTGGCCATAGTGAGGGCGACCTCATGTTGTCGATTGATCTCGCGCCGCCACGCCAGTGCGTCAGACTGCTTGCCGAGTCCTCGTTTGAGTGATGACGCCATCGCCCGCAACGTCGACTGCGCATCCCAACCATGAACGAGGTAGAACGGCGTTTCCTACCTCGTAGTGTCTTGCGAAGTATTAATAGCAAATACTAGCTTCTCCGCGATTTCGTCCCAATCTTGCTGTAGAGGGTCTTCCGCGTACACCCGTACGGACCCCATCACTGACTTCACCGAGCGTTCCTGCTGTCTATTAGCCTGTGGCCGATAGCTCAAAGTCGCTCTTGATCTTGACTGCATCATCTCTGCGAACGCTTGTAACACCTCGCTCATGAAGCGTGGGTCGCGGTCATGCATTATTAATGATGGGGCTCCGAACCGTCGGTACACACATTCTTCGAACACTTGGGCAACACTCAGTGCAGTCGTATCTGACATAGCCTTGGCAATAACGAATCCCGCGAACGAGCACTGAAATAGGAGCAACGCCGTGTTGCCCCTACGAGATTTCGGTAGTGGGATCACAAAATCCATCGAGACGATCTGGAAAGGTCGTTCGGCTAGCACGTTACTAGGTGAGTATCCACGAAGCTGTGGACGGCTTTTACTCGAGCTGCAATCTGGACATGACTTCACATGCTTCTCCACGTCAGCGTACAAGCCGATCCAATAATAATCGGACTTAACACGTTGGAACGTTCTCACCACACCTTGATGTCCTCCTTCCAGCGAGTCGTGACAATTCTGCAAGACCTCTTGAATCATCGTTGTTGGTACCACAAGCCGCAGCTTGGTCTCCTCTTGCCAACCGTGGTCGTACCGACGATTCAATCCAAGATAGTGAAGCACGCCGTCTTCAGACAATACGAACCGGTCAGCATACTTCCAGGCATCTCGAGCTTCTTTGTAACTCAGCTCTTCTGCTTGGCCCTGAAGCACCTTCTTGATGTTAAACCACTTCTGCTCCTCGTCTTGTGCCACCAGTATCCGTCTGCGTCGTTCCCGCTGTATCGCTACCGGATCAACATCTTCCGCATCGGGAAATGCCGATGGTACAGTCTTGTGAGGATGGTCTGGCAAATCTTCGCCGAATGGATCTTCGGTGGACGTCTCTCGTCGTTCTTCATGCTCCTCTTGAGCTTTTGAGACATCCTCCGAGTGTTCATCTGCAA
>NW_003307027.1:0-4207 GCF_000142945.1 Phytophthora infestans T30-4
GCCCTGCTCAAATAAAAAGCCCCGTTCGTCCGCTTGTATGATAATTTTTCTAAACATATCCCTATCAGCTCCCTTTCTAATTCGACCCTGGATGCAGAATCCCGCTGCAGTAGAGCGGAATCGCGTTTAAGGCTGGCGATCTTGGCCGGCATGATCCAGGAGATTTGATTCGGAGGTTATGACCCGGTTGCAGCCATCCCACCTCTCTTCTCTCCCGGAAAATCTCCGCCCTTTCACACCGCCGGTATCCACGGATTGCAAAGCCTTTCCGCAGTGCGCTGAATAAGCCGCTGGGATTCTGTCCCCAGGTCTTTCCATTGTCATATTCTCTCGAGGGAAATCGAGCATTCACCAGATTCGCTTCGCAGGCGATGGGGAATCGAATCCCAATAGAGATTTCTCCCGGAGCGGACCGTACAGGATACCGGGGCCTAATAGGCGCGGCACTGCGGGATTTTGGACATCCCAGCCTCGTTACGGCCGTCCAGACAAGAAATCAGCAAGAATGAAGGTCTTGCAAGGATTATCTTCGCTTATTTTCCTGCCCGCGAACATGGCATAAGTATTACGACCAAGAGTAAACTTTTCCATTACGCCCCCATCTCCGCCCTGTTACAATGGAAGAAGCTGCCTTAAGGAACGGGGGATTCATGTGGCTAAAGAAAGTTTTGATAAAGAAATCCAGTTTCTGCGGATGCTGGTGCTGACCAGCGGGGCGTTTAACCGGCAGCAGTTCGCCGAACGTCTCGGCATTTCGGTCCACACCTTCGATAAAACGCTCCGGCGGCTGAAAGAGGTCGTAAACTCTTTACGCGGGGAGCTGCCGCAGGAGCAGGGGCGGGAATTTTCCGAAGCCCTCCGCTTCAGCTACTACGACTCCGCCGACCCGCTGCTGCTCTTTCTGTTCCGTGCCAAGTCCGTCAAAGAATCCGAAAGCCAGCGGATCTCCATGCTGCTCGCCGCCATGAATGAACAGGCCTTAACCGCCAGGGAGCTGCTGGACACCTGCTGCAGCAGTCTGCCGCTTGACCAGTCCCTGCCTGATGAAAAAACGGTCCGCTCAGACCTCAAATACCTGGAGGAAGTCGGCGTCATAAAAAAAGAGCCCGGCCTCCGGCCCTACCGGTACCGGATTCAGGACGACCTGGTCCGCGGCTTGTCGGATGACGAGCTGATGGATTTGTACGACTTTGTTGACGTAATGGCCAACACGCAGGTGCCGTCCGTTCAAGGATATCTGCTGCGGGACGGGCTCAAGAAACGGCTGCTGCGGCATTCAGCAGAGCCATATGCGGCGGAGCCTTTTTTATATAAATATCATTATTACTCGCGCATTCTGGACGAAGCCCACCTGTTCACGCTGCTGCAAGCGATCCGCACCCGCCGTAGGGTCCGGTTCCTGTATTTCTCCCCCAAGACGGAAAAAAGCTACGCCTCCCGAAACACCAATCCCCTCTTTGAGCGGGAAACGGAAGGCAAAACCCACAAAACGCTGCCGCTGAAGATTGTTTACGACCACCAATACGGCAGATGGTATCTGCTCGCCCACGACCGCGCGGGCATCCGGAAATTCCGGATGGAGGGCATCACGCAAATGGAAGAAGAGGAAGCGATAGACCCGGAAGAGTATGAGGAGAAGCAGAAAGAGCTGGCTGAGAAAATCCGCTACAGCTGGCTGGTCGATACCGGAAGGCCGGTGACGGTGCGGGTGCGCTTTTTCCATCCGGAGGGTTCTCCCTTCAACTTCGTCAAAGAGCGGGTACTGCTGCAGGGGCAATGGGGGGAAATTACTGCGGAAGACGAGCATACCTTTATCTATGAAATTACCGTCAACGGAACTACGGAAATCAAACCCTGGCTGCGCAGCTTCCGGTTCGAGCTGTGAGGTTCTGGAGCCCGTCAGGCTCCGCGGGGAAATGATTGCCGAATGAAGGAGATTTACGCCTACTATGAATCTGTTTGAGAAGATTTTTAATCACCAGATTCTCTCCCAGCTGGAGGATACCGACACCTTTATGGTGACTTCCCACGAACGGGCCTGGCTGAAGACGATGCTTTGCGCTGCCCTCAGCGGCTGATGCCTTTACGCCGGGACACGCTGGGGCAAGCTGCATTTAGCCCTTGAAGCCGAAGAAAGGATGGGATACCTCAACCCATCTGATCGAGAAAGCCCGCAGCCAGGAGCGTCAGGTCTATCATCCGCTGCTCCGCCCGCTGCGCAGGTTGATCATGAACCGAACAGCTATGAGTCTCAGCTATAGGAACAAAAAAGGGACCGCCCATTCAGATCAGCCGGGGTTACCTTACAAGCTGGAATTCTCCATGGTCAAAAGAGAGTGGTACCTGCTCTGGTACCACATGAGGCTGCGCACCTTCATGAGCACCCGGCTGAAAAATATCCACTCGCTCTCCCCGGTTCAGATCGATTCTGAACAAGCCTGCCGGCTTATAAAGAAAGTCGAAAGGATGCTGGAAGCCCGCAAACGGGAGGTCCTCATTGAAATCCTCCCTGCTTATAACCAGGAGCTTTCGCGCATCCTGTACAGCTTCTCCAGCTTCGAGAAACAGGTGGCCTATGACGCGGAACAGGACACTTACCGGGTCAAGGTAACCCTGATCGGCGACGAACTGGAATATCTGCTGTCCAAAATCCGGTTTCTGGGCAAGCGGGTTCGGGCCGTGGATGACGAATACATGAAGCGGAGAATGCTGGAGAGCTCTGCTAAAGCGCTGGAACGGTACGGAGTAATCGCCGGACAAGAGGAGACGAGCGATGCAGATGCGGATACACGGACGGATACGTCGGCGGTTGCTCGGAGAGATATGCGAGCAGATGCTGAGATAGATGCGAAGGCGGATGCCCGGAAGGATACCTCGGTGGATACGCGAGCAGATGCTTCGATGAGCTCTAAGGCCGATGCTGAGGAAGATACACTGGAAGCTCAGGAGGAATTCATGGCCGAAGCCGCTGCTCAGCAGCGTAACTTTAATATAAATTAGCTCCGACAAATGCAGTTCAGCTCCTATCCATGAGCTAAAAGCTGGCTAGAATTCATAAGAAAAACCGTCAGGGGATGGCCTGACGGTTTTTCTGTTGGTTTGAACTAGGGTTGTCTTCCCCTCAATATTGCTCCTCCGTTAATACCAGGTGAGCCTCCGGATCGGCCCGGATCTTTCTATTATCTTTTCGCCTACTTAAACGTATAGTCATCTTCCATACCATTGAATGAATCGAGCGATTTGTAGTACGCCGTCTCATCGTGAGGCAATCGACACCGTATCGTGGATTGCAACGTTTGCTCGGCTTCGCGCGGAAGGTATCGTTTAGAGCCGGTAGTGATTGTCGATGGCCACCACAAACACCAACATCGTTCTTCCAAGTGGTTCCGCTGGGCTCTTCATGACATAATCGATGAGACTATTCTCGCATCAGAGCGATTTCTCGATGATGAGCGACGCGCCTCAATTAATCAGATTGGCATTTATAAATAAACACGCATTTAAACGCTCATCGTAGGCTGCACATCGTTGACTTACCTATCAGCTTTACAGAGTGTCGTTTACTGCTTCAGTTATGTATGAAATACATACGAAGGCACATCGCTGTAGGCAAACTGTCAGATCGAAATGATATTTAGACATAAATGTGTGGTGGAGTGGTTCTCGCAAAACTTGCGATCCAATCTCACACATCGTGCCCCGGACTACCGGGGCTACCTTTGACAACCGTGGGGTTGCTGAGGGCTCACTTTGTATACCCGTCGGTGGGGCTGGTTACACTTCTCTGGTGGACTTGAAGGGACGCTTGGCTTGAGTTGGCTCCGTCTTGGCGGGACGCAGGATGGTTGGGGGTGGCGTAGCGCGTGGAAACTCTTCAGGCTACGCGCCAGGTAGGTTGTCGACCTTGATCGACGTGGGGTGTTGTTATTCCTTTACGGGTCTTGTTTATTTCCTTGCTAGGCTTGACCGCTTTCTATAGCGCGGGGAGGGGGGTTGGGCTTAGAGGGCGAGAGGGAAGATGATAGACCGGCCAAGCTCCAAACTCCAGCGACTGACACGCGTACTTGATAGACTTAACTTGATTACTGTATGGGACAATATACCTCCCGCTACAGTCTCGAAGTCTGATACCGAAGACACTTGTTGCTGATGAGGCAAATTCCACTCTGTTAATACCTAAATCCTTTGCGGTTCACTACCTTGCATA
>NW_003307028.1:0-4210 GCF_000142945.1 Phytophthora infestans T30-4
ATCGCGCTTGCGGATCGATTTAGAGGTGGTCCCCGCGGGCGCATCATACTCGATACCGGAAGCGTTTTGGGCTTGCCTTTAGACGTCCCTCGACCTTGAGTATGGGCACGCGGCGCTTCGCCGCTTTGAGAGTGATAATGCCCTACGGGGTGTTTTCCATGCGGACGCGAGCCGTCTCACTTAACAGACGGAAGAGGTGCAAATACGCTGCAAGCACGAGAGCGCCCCGACAAGGGGAGGAAGGGGTTCAAAAACGGCAGCTGTCACCAGCGCCAGTCGTCGACGTGCCAAATCCCGTTCCGATAAGCCACGATCGCGCTCCAGGATCAGCTGTTACTGCTGAGTTTGGGCTGCGGAGAGTTGATCCTGGAGTTTCGCGGTGGTCGCATCTGCTTCCTTCAATTTGTCACCTAGATTGACAATAACAAGTGAATATGGAGTTACTAGCAATAGCTAAAAGAGGATCCACGTACTCGTGCGGCGAAGCTTGGATTCCAGCTCCGTTTGCGTACGCTTGGCATCCGCCCACTCGGTAGCCGCCTTGTCCCGCTGGAGTTCGCTGTCCGCCAGTTTCGCTTGGATCTCGTCTCGCAATCGAGTCATACGCACGAATTCTTCAAGCGCGTAATCTCGTCCGGCAGACGCTTTCTCGAGCGACTCCTTGGTGTCTTGCAACTCCTCAGAGAGTTGAGCCAGGGCTACATCCGGCGATGAGGGAGGTGGATTTGGCGCGGGGGACCCTCCACGCGCCGACCTTAAGGCGGATCCGCCATGGGTGGATCCCACATAGTCGTTGGTCACCACCTCCTCCTGGGTCAGACGCAACTCGTCACGGAGACGGTCCAAGCTCACATCCGCAGCTGCCCTAGCAGTCTCGGAATCCTCCAGATCCCGCTCGAGGTCGTGGATCCGGGATTGGAGTTGGTGGATCTCAGATCCGGCGAGTGCCATCTCCCTAAGGAGATGGTCGTTGTCATCTCGCATAACGTCTCGTTGACGGGAGGCGCGATCCAGCCGTCCGGTCAGGTCGCGGATCTCGACCGCCTGATCAGCCAACAGGAGTCGCAGGTCTTGCGACCGAGAGGCCGCACGGTGCTCCCATCCCTGGATCTCCATAGCCTGGTCATGGACTTGGGCCCGCAAGGTCTGAAGTTGGGTAGCGTGTAGGGACGCAGCTTGGTCTTGGGCATCTTGAGCCGTCTGGAGCTCCGCCGTCAGGGTTTGCACCTGATCGGAAAGAGCCTGGGCTAGAACCCGCAGATCGGTGGGCGACATAGAAGACGGACTGACCGGAGGGGTAGTGGATGGGGCCTTGCCCGACGATTTGCCGGTACGCTTGGCGGGAGACATGTGTCGCGAAGGGGAGAAAGCGGTTGTGGATGCTGGTAATGCACGCCGTGAACGCTGTTGTGCAGCGCCGACAACGTACAGGAGGCGATTGTGGTGAAGTGCTTTTTCAGAAATAAGAGAATGGGCCTGACGCGGGGTCACTATCCTGAATCAGTGACAATTTCAAGTGATTAGAGAGGATTTGGGTTGGCTGGCACGGATGCAAGTTGCCTGTGGTGGATTAGCCATGGCGAGCAGCACCCCGTATGGAATGACGATGGATCTGGTATGAGCGACGTACGAGAAGGCAAAATCCACCAAGACTTACCTCGGATCCACCCTTACCTGGATTTACTAGATGGATATGGGATATACTATACAAGAGTGGATCGAGTGTGGATCCTACGAAGGAAGGATGGTCGGTGCCCTCTGAAGGTGGATCTAGTAGCCACGGCTAATGAAGAGTCAAGATCCACCGCGAGGTACCCCGGATCCCATACTTCCGAGTTCGGATCCAAGGAGGGAGGATCCCGCCTGGAGGGACCTGGATCCAGGGTATAGGGATGATGGATACAGTGGATCTCGAACTTTCGTGGGATAATGGAGATCACAGACGCTTGCGAGATGATGTTGGATGATGGGAGAGCTCAGATCGACGACGAGTGCAAACTTACAGTGAAGTGGATCCAAGCGACCTGGATCCGGATGAGTGTACCCATAATAGGGTGACCATGATGATTACGTCATGGATCCGGTGGATCTGAAGATAATACAGCTGGGATGATGGGTCAAGGTAAGAAGGGACATGCAGCCGAGCCTGGTAAGGGATTTAGCAGATGAAAGACATAGAAGGTAGAAATCCAGGCAGGTATAGGCTTAAATATCAATACAGACTCCAATTTGCACAGTGACACGCAAGTGCCTTCCTGACCTCAAGAACCGGAACTACATTGGCCGTACGAGCTCCGAGAAGGTTGGGAATTGCGAATCTAGTGTTGGTAGTGATAACTGGATAATACATTGGCCAGATCCTACAACCTAGTGAGCTTTTCCTATACACGTGCAGATCCGACAGATTAACCGAATTTACTACTTGGTCGGTTACACCCTAGGGGCTCTCAACTTTCAAGATCCCGTCACAGGAGGCGGCAAGTACAACGCAAGGGAAAACGCAAAGGCAAGGGAACACACCCGCAAGGCAACCCTACGGCCAGATCCACGATCTAGGCCCCGGATCCATAAGCTCAAATATTCGCTTAGGATACGGAACCATCCACGGACGCAGAGTGAAGATTTTCCACTGCTGCTCCACCCCATCCCCACGTCTCGCCAAGACGCTCAAGCTTCACCACTTGAACTCTTCGGAAGTTACCGAGAGAGCAAGATCCCGCCCTACCGACGGGTACACAAGGTGAGGAAAGTTTAGCAGAACACGGATCATCGGGGGACCCCCTCCGTTAGTCGGTGTCTGGGTGCAGTTGGTAAGCTGGATCCGGCAATCTCGCAGATTTTGCTGATCCCGCTACACCACAATGGTGCGCGTGCCCGGATCTTTTGGTGACTCGGGATTTCACCGTGAGTCCCAAGAAGATGCTCAAGTGAAGATTGAGCCAGGGGAAGAGGCGTCGTCGGAGGTCGGATCGACGAAGACGCTGCTGAATGAAACAAGATCCGCGGATCGATGGAGTTTTGGGAGGAACTCGGTCGACGGAAGGGATCCGGATCTAGAAAAAACCTCTCTATCCTCCCCAGGTCCCCTCGGGGACCCCTGCGGATCTTGACTTGCGTCAAGATCCGCTAACAAAACAAGGGAAAGTGAAGGCGAAACGGTATGCATTTGCAGATTCACCGGTTAAGCCAACATCGTACCTAAACCCAAGCCCACTAGTCGAAGAAACGAGAAAGAAGACGAAAACGAGTAAGACTACGCGGAAGAAGATGCAAGCTCCAGAGTCGGAAGAAGACCAAGCTGGATCCAGGTCAAGCTGGTCCGACAAGGATCTCGAGTTTGTGTATCGCCACCAAGCTTTACTCGACTTCCTGCATCAAGATCCTGTCATGCAGATCCTGAATCCACGACAGATCGAAGATCCAAGGGAACCGGTGAGAGCACCAACGAAAACGGCGAACAAGTTGGTGGCAGTCAAAGATCTATTACGTTTAGTTACGGAGTCAGGCATCGTAGCTGGTGTGTTCGACGCAGAGGATATCTTCGAGCTAGACTTGGACCTCATAGTATCCGCGACGCGGGACCTCTTTGTCAGAGTCAAGTCCATCACCGGAGAAAGGTCGCGTACTATGGATCCAGTGTGGTCACCAAGGATCAGCCAAGCTGTGTCCTCGAACTACGAATCCGCGGCGGAAGATGGGTCCGACACGTCGTCCGAGCCCCGACGCATGACTTTAGGACCCTCCGGGGCATCCATGCTGGAAGCACGGGCGAGGGTCCGGGGACAGGAAGTCCCTGTGAACGTGAAGGCTCGGGATCCAGTACGCCCCACCCGTGGTCTGGTACAATCCAGCCAGGATCGAGCCAGATCCGACAAGAAGCCAGGGGAGTTATCGTCAGATCGGGCTCAAGGTAATCGCCGTACATATCCTGACTCGCCAGTGGACCAGACGGCCACAGGCTCTTCCGACACTTCCTCGGGCACCCTGCAGCGACACTTCGAAGCTGCGATGAGTCGGTTTCTGGCCGAACAGGGTATGAGAGCGCCCGTGCCACAAGCGCAAGTGCTCCACGAACATGGAGCACGAGACGTGGAGATGGAGTCAGTGGAGGAAGACAACTCCCATGATGAGTTCGACCCAGATGATCTGGATGGCCCATCCCCTTCGTCGGCGGTGGTAGCAACAGCTGCAGCCGGGGTAGGTGGATCGT